>NW_027508742.1:515000-530000 GCF_051911475.1 Siphateles boraxobius | reverse complement strand
TTTAATGAATCTGTTTGAGGTCGAATTAATGTTAGATGTTTTGCTGTAAATCACAGACACAACATCTGAGGAATAATTCTAATTTTTCTCAGTTATTTTGCTTTATTTACAGATTAAATCTTAAGATCGTTCTTACACACTCGAGCACGTCCTGTTTCTAACCGCAGCTCGAGATCTGTCGCTCACACACACACCTCTGCGATGCTGTTTGCGAATGTTCATCAGAACGATGGTTTCGGGTAACACAGTGCTGATAACGACAGAACTTGTGACCATAGTTGGCGAACGATGCTTTCGGGAAACAGCCCTGAACAGCTGTTCGTATGTTGGATCCCTGCATCTGTGGAGAATGAGCATGTGGCTGGTGAAACTATCCCACTCGATGAGAGCGGGATAGATGAGAGCTGGGAGCGCCTCCAAGCCCTTATTCCAGGAGAGGCTCTCCGGGCGTCTGTGGTGCTCCTCAGGGTGCTCCTCAAGGTGCTCCTCAGGGTGCTCCTCAATGTCAGGGTGCTCCTCAAGGTGCTCCTCAGGGTGCTCCTCAGGGTGCTCCTCAAGGTGCTCCTCAAGGTGCTCCTCAGGGTGCTCCTCAGGGTGCTCCTCAAGGTGCTCCTCAGGGTGCTCCTCAAGGTGCTCCTCAAGGTGCTCCTCAGGGTGCTCCTCAAGGTGCTCCTCAGGGTGCTCCTCAAGGTGCTCCTCAGGGTGCTCCTCAGGGTGCTCCTCAGGGTGGTCCTCAGGGTGCTCCTCAGGGTGCACCTCAGGGTGCTCCTCAAGGTGCTCCTCAAGGTGCTCCTCAGGGTGCTCCTCAGGGTACTCCTCAGGGTACTCCTCAGGGTGCTCCTCACTGCACACATTCGTCAGGTTCTACTCTTTG
The DNA here is from genome assembly GCF_051911475.1 of Siphateles boraxobius. Classification (NCBI taxonomy): domain Eukaryota; kingdom Metazoa; phylum Chordata; class Actinopteri; order Cypriniformes; family Leuciscidae; genus Siphateles; species Siphateles boraxobius. Next base: position 529,126 of record NW_027508742.1, on the reverse strand, counting down.
GACCTGGTCTCTACACCGGGGTCCCGTCTCGTCCTAGTGTTGCTCTTATGATTTCACAGTTGTCGCTATGCTGGCGTTGCTATAGCAACTGGGTCCGAACCAAAGTTCATGTTTTGATACATTTTATACATCGGTAAGTTTTGGTTTGGTTTCACATTGCAATTCTGCGAGCACACTAAAGAGCTTTACATGACATACTTGCATCCTGTCGTCATCATCTGTGTGGGCTGCAACTCGACACTCATTGGTTTGTAAACGGACGTGCGTCTGACGTCAGAGTGTTGTGATTCGGCGGGTAACTTTCACAAGAATAAATGAACAGACTCATATCGTTGCCATTATACTGTTATTATTACGGCATTACCGCCTGCAGCACCAGCTATACTCGAGGCGAGTTCAAACTCGCCAAATGAACGTCCTCGTTGAGCGAACATTTTATCAAAGCGTTTTATTTTATCGTCGCCGGCAGGAAAGCAGGAGAAGACTGCAAGCAATCTCGCGAGAACCACCGGAACTTCCTGTGAATGCTCTGAAAGTCCGAAACATACAGAACGTGCATACAGCGTTCACACTAGAAACGAACCACACCTTTGTTCAGTTCGATCCGGACCGAGACTACCTCTTTTCGTCTGACCAAATTTCGTCTGTTTGGTCCGGGAGGTGTGAAAGGGCCCATAGACGTTATCAAAATGTTGTCAAAACATTGTCAAAATAATTGTGGTTCGCATGGACAGATGAAAGCGATAAAAAAAAAATTTATTACACATTTTTAAGGCCAGGCAAGTAGTTTGTTGAGGTCAGTTTGCAGAGAAAGACTACACGCCTACACACATATATATTCAAACGCACATATCTAAAGCCTGAACACGTAACACACGTACACGCCATCAGCATTTACACATATTCGTGCTTTTGAAGTTTGCGCAGAGATTTTAACTTGTTTATTTTTTGATTATTCAACGCCTGTACCTTGGAACCCATTTCAATGTTTCTGTTCTTGAGCCGCAAGACACTGTTGTGCGGATGAGCGGCCTGAGCGCATTAAGGGTTTTCTGTTAGAACGGTGTCGTCTTAGCGGCCGCTAAGTTAATAACTAATGATATTTACAACGGAAGTGAATCAATCAAAACTAACTTTATCTGGACAATAACTTTATTCTAGAGCTCCTGTAAAGCCTAAACAATCTCTGTTACTTTAATTTCCTATTATCACTGTAAAGCTCCTTTGAAACCGTCCATATTGTTAAAAGTGCTGTATAAATGAAGGTGACTTGACTTATATACGTTCCCTTGAAAGGGAATGCCACGGTTATGACTGTAACCTCAGTTCCCTGAAGAGGGAACGAGACGCTGCGTCAACTTGCCATATCTTCTAATTGCCTGTCAGCGACTTCAGAGTTTTACGAAGCTAGCGCTGCTGTGTTTCGGGCAGCTTTATAGTGTCCTGGTTCATGACGTCACACGCCTCTGACGTTACGCCACACCATTGGACTAATTTCACATGTGTTTCAAGGCGTCATCGCGCGAAGCGTTCCCTCAGCGTCAATCAACGCAGCGTCTTGTTCCGTCTTCAGGGAACCGAGGTTACAGTCGTAACCGAGGCGTTTTACATTATAGTAATATTTCACTGTTTTTACAGTATTTTTGATCAAATAAAAGCAGCTTTGGTGAGCAAAAGAGACTCTTTCAAAACATTAACAAATCTTGATTATTCCAAATTTTTTAATGATACATCATTTAACAGCAGATTTATGGGCTGTTTACACGACACCTTTTTCAACTAAAACGGACAACTTTTTATGCGTTTTGGCCGTTCGTTTACACAACAATGGCGTTTTGATGCCTGAAAACACAAGTTTTTGAAAACGGTCTCCGTGTAAACAACAAAAACGTGAATCTCTGAAGACAATGATGTCATGCACATCCGTATTGCGTGTTTAGTTTATAGTGTTTCATCGCCATCTACTGGCCTGGCAGCAGACTACAGCGTTTTTAGTCGTTTTCACAGATCTGTGTGTATGCGAAAAACTCAAAGGATAAACTTCTCCGTTTTAAGCATATCGTTGTCGTGTAAACGTACCCTTAGATACAAAATATCAAAACAAATGTCATTGATGGTAAATTAAGAAACACAAACGCTTGATTTTACTCACAGTCTCCAGCGTCTTCATCGCGCTCCGTAAAAACTCCCCAAGGCTCTTCACGTCGATGAACCCATTATCTGCACAGAAGCAGGTGTGTGTGAGGTGTGTGAACTCCCCGTCAGGTGTGTGTGAGGTGTGTGAGCTCACCGTGGGGTGTGTGTAAGATGTGTGAGCTCCCCGTCAGGTGTGTGTGAGGTGTGTGAGCTCCCCGTCAGGTGTGTGTGAGGTGTGTGAACTCCCCGTCAGGTGTGTGTGAGGTGTGTGAACTCCCCGTCGGGTGTGTGTGAGGTGTGTGAGCTCCTCGTCAGGTGTGTGTGAGGTGTGTGAACTCCCCGTCAGGTGTGTGTGAGGTGTGTGAGCTCCCCGTCAGGTGTGTGTGAGGTGTGTGAACTCCCCGTCAGGTGTGTGTGAGGTGTGTGAACTCCCCGTCAGGTGTGTGTGAGGTGTGTGAACTCCCCGTCAGGTGTGTGTGAGGTGTGTGAACTCCCCGTCAGGTGTGTGTGAGGTGTGTGAACTCCCCGTCAGGTGTGTGTGAGGTGTGTGAACTCCCCGTCAGGTGTGTGTGAGGTGTGTGAACTCCCCGTCGGGTGTGTGTGAGGTGTGTGAGCTCCCCGTCGGTTGTGTGTGAGGTGTGTGAACTCCCCGTCGGGTGTGTGTGAGGTGTGTGAACTCCCCGTCGGGTGTGTGTGAGGTGTGTGAGCTCCCCGTCGGTTGTGTGTGAGATGTGTGAACTCCCCGTCGGGTGTGTGTGAGGTGTGTGAACTCCCCGTCAGGTGTGTGTGAGGTGTGTGAACTCCCCGTCAGGTGTGTGTGAGGTGTGTGAACTCCCCGTCAGGTGTGTGTGAGGTGTGTGAACTCCCCGTCGGGTGTGTGTGAGGTGTGTGAGCTCCTCGTCAGGTGTGTGTGAGGTGTGTGAACTCCCCGTCAGGTGTGTGTGAGGTGTGTGAGCTCCCCGTCAGGTGTGTGTGAGGTGTGTGAACTCCCCGTCAGGTGTGTGTGAGGTGTGTGAACTCCCCGTCAGGTGTGTGTGAGGTGTGTGAACTCCCCGTCAGGTGTGTGTGAGGTGTGTGAACTCCCCGTCAGGTGTGTGTGAGGTGTGTGAACTCCCCGTCAGGTGTGTGTGAGGTGTGTGAACTCCCCGTCAGGTGTGTGTGAGGTGTGTGAACTCCCCGTCGGGTGTGTGTGAGGTGTGTGAGCTCCCCGTCGGTTGTGTGTGAGGTGTGTGAACTCCCCGTCGGGTGTGTGTGAGGTGTGTGAACTCCCCGTCGGGTGTGTGTGAGGTGTGTGAGCTCCCCGTCGGTTGTGTGTGAGATGTGTGAACTCCCCGTCGGGTGTGTGTGAGGTGTGTGAACTCCCCGTCGGGTGTGTGTGAGGTGTGTGAACTCCCCGTCAGGTGTGTGTGAGGTGTGTGAACTCCCCGTCAGGTGTGTGTGAGGTGTGTGAACTCCCCGTCAGGTGTGTGTGAGGTGTGTGAACTCCCCGTCAGGTGTGTGTGAGGTGTGTGAACTCCCCGTCGGGTGTGTGTGAGGTGTGTGAGCTCCTCGTCAGGTGTGTGTGAGGTGTGTGAACTCCCCGTCAGGTGTGTGTGAGGTGTGTGAGCTCCCCGTCAGGTGTGTGTGAGGTGTGTGAACTCCCCGTCAGGTGTGTGTGAGGTGTGTGAACTCCCCGTCAGGTGTGTGTGAGGTGTGTGAACTCCCCGTCAGGTGTGTGTGAGGTGTGTGAACTCCCCGTCAGGTGTGTGTGAGGTGTGTGAACTCCCCGTCAGGTGTGTGTGAGGTGTGTGAACTCCCCGTCAGGTGTGTGTGAGGTGTGTGAACTCCCCGTCGGGTGTGTGTGAGGTGTGTGAGCTCCCCGTCGGTTGTGTGTGAGGTGTGTGAACTCCCCGTCGGGTGTGTGTGAGGTGTGTGAACTCCCCGTCGGGTGTGTGTGAGGTGTGTGAGCTCCCCGTCGGTTGTGTGTGAGATGTGTGAACTCCCCGTCGGGTGTGTGTGAGGTGTGTGAACTCCCCGTCGGGTGTGTGTGAGGTGTGTGAGCTCCCCGTCGGGTGTGTGTGAGGTGTGTGAGCTCCCCGTCGGTTGTGTGTGAGATGTGTGAACTCCCCGTCGGGTGTGTGTGAGGTGTGTGAACTCCCCGTCGGGTGTGTGTGAGGTGTGTGAGCTCCCCGTCGGGTGTGTGTGAGGTGTGTGAGCTCCCCGTCAGGTGTGTGTGAGGTGTGTGAACTCCCCGTCAGGTGTGTGTGAGGTGTGTGAGCTCCCCGTCGGGTGTGTGTGAGGTGTGTGAACTCCCCGTCAGGTGTGTGTGAGATGTGTGAACTCCCCGTCAGGTGTGTGTGAGGTGTGTGAGCTCCTCGTCGGGTGTGTGTGAGGTGTGTGAGCTCCCCGTCGGGTGTGTGTGAGGTGTGTGAGCTCCCCGCCGGGTGTGTGTGAGGTGTGTGAGCTCCCCGTCGGGTGTGTGTGAGGTGTGTGAGCTCCCCGTCGGGTGTGTGTGAGGTGTGTGAGCTCCCTGTCGGGTGTGTGTGAGATGTGTGAGCTCCCCGTCGGGTGTGTGTGAGGTGTGTGAGCTCCCTGTCGGGTGTGTGTGAGATGTGTGAGCTCCCCGTCAGGTGTGTGTGAGGTGTGTGAGCTCCCCGTCAGGTGTGTGTGAGGTGTGTGAGCTCCCCGTCAGGTGTGTGTGAGGTGTGTGAACTCCCCGTCGGGTGTGTGTGAGGTGTGTGAGCTCCCCGTCGGGTGTGTGTGAGGTGTGTGAGCTCCCTGTCGGGTGTGTGTGAGCTCCCCGTCGGGTGTGTGTGAGGTGTGTGAGCTCCTCGTCGGGTGTGTGTGAGCTCCCCGTCGGGTGTGTGTGAGGTGTGTGAGCTCCCTGTCGGGTGTGTGTGAGCTCCCCGTCGGGTGTGTGTGAGGTGTGTGAGCTCCTCGTCGGGTGTGTGTGAGGTGTGTGAGCTCCCCGTCGGGTGTGTGTGAGGTGTGTGAGCTCCCCGTCGGGTGTGTGTGAGGTGTGTGAGCTCCCCGTCGGGTGTGTGTGAGGTGTGTGAGCTCCCCGTCGGGTGTGTGTGAGGTGTGTGAGCTCCCCGTCGGGTGTGTGTGAGGTGTGTGAGCTCCCCGTCGGGTGTGTGTGAGGTGTGTGAGCTCCCCGTCGGGTGTGTGTGAGGTGTGTGAGCTCTCCGTCGGGTGTGTGTGAGGTGTGTGAGCTCCCCGTCGGGTGTGTGTGAGGTGTGTTAGCTCCCCGTCGGTAGTGTGAGCTCCCTGTCGGGTGTGTGTGAGATGTGTGAGCTCCCCGTCAGGTGTGTGTGAGGTGTGTGAGCTCCCCGTCAGGTGTGTGTGAGGTGTGTGAGCTCCCCGTCGGGTGTGTGTGAGGTTAGTGAGCTCCCCGTCGGGTGTGTGTGAGGTGTGTGAGCTCCCCGTCAGGTGTGTGTGAGGTGTGTGAGCTCCCCGTCGGGTGTGTGTGAGGTGTGTGAGCTCCCCGTCGGGTGTGTGTGAGGTGTGTGAGCTCCCCGTCGGGTGTGTGTGAGGTGTGTGAGCTCCCCGTCGGGTGTGTGTGAGGTGTGTGAGCTCCCCGTCGGGTGTGTGAGCTCCCTGTCGGGTGTGTGTGAGATGTGTGAGCTCCCCGTCAGGTGTGTGTGAGGTGTGTGAGCTCCCTGTCAGGTGTGTGTGAGGTGTGTGAGCTCCCCGTTGGGTGTGTGTAAGATGTGTGAGCTCCCCGTCGGGTGTGTGTGAGGTTTGTGAGCTCCCTGTCAGGTGTGTGTGAGATGTGTGAGCTCCCCCTCGGGTGTGTGTGAGGTGTGTGAGCTCCCTGTCAGGTGTGTGTGAGATGTGTGAGCTCCCTGTCAGGTGTGTGTGAGATGTGTGAGCTCCCCGTCGGGTGTGTGTGAGATGTGTGAGCTCCCCGTCGGGTGTGTGTGAGGTGTGTGAGCTCACCGTCGCGGTCGAACTGAGTCCAGCTGTTGAGGAAGCCAGTGGCGGTCAGATCGCTGCAGAAACTCTCCATGACTGATGATCAGAGTCGAGCTCGAGCTCATCATGAGCATCAGCAGCTCCTCCTCTCCTCCGGGCAACAATTACACCCACATAATGATCCGTCACTGGAGACAACACACAATCACACACACAGAGCAAACCCACACACTCCACAGCTGCGCTGATCACGCAAAACTACATTCATCTCATGATCACACACACACTCAAACAGATAGAAGAATACAGAAGTGCATCAATAATTCATCAGATCCAAACAGGTTCCTCTAATCTAAACAGACCCAGACGACATCACACACACACACATGCACGCACACACACACACACACACACACACACACACACACACACACACATGCACGCACACACTACAATGAAAAAGATGGATGTTACTTTAAATCATTTTCACTTCTAGTAATATTTTTCTATACAAATAATCAAAGAAACAGCAAGTAATAACCCAGAGAACAGGGAACATTCTTCCGGTAACATTAATAGAACGTTTGTTCAGTCATCTTTAATAATGTTAGCACAAAAACATTATTAATACATCATTTCAGTTGGATGTTCGTCTGATGTTTTTTAAATGTTGCTACTTTGATTCAGAACGTTCAGAGAACATTCAAATGTAACGTTCCATGATGTTTGAAGACATGATACGATGATTAATGTTTGCATAATGAAGAAAAAATGTTTTTAAGAACATTCAGAAATAATATTTCTTATATTTTTGTTAGCAGGGACATTAAATTAAACGTGAAGTTTTAAGTACAAAGAATGAAACAGTATTTTCTTGTAAAATGTCCAGTAATCTTTGTAAAAATTATTTTTCAAAGTTTTAAATAACAGTGTATATTAGACACTGAAGAACCCTTGAGATTATGACACTACTGAAAAATCAATGACTTCCATTTGTTTATAATAATCAAAATTGTTTTGATTTTATACTCCTTTTTAAAAAGTTGTTTACACACTTCAGAATCTCACCGCCGATGAATTACGTTTATAATTCCTCATATTTATTTTCCTGTGCTGTAATTATGACAATGATGATTGATTTCAAACTTTTTTATTAACAAACACTTTGATCGTTAAAGTGACGAACTACAGTTGATTTATTGATTCCAGAAAATCCCAGATTCTGATTGTTTGATCTTGAATAAAAGGCACAGGGTTATTATAATTACCTGAATCCATAACAAAACATATCGTTACAGGAAATAAATGAAATAACAATAACTACAATAAAACTAACCATAATTTGATGAACTAATAAATTAAATAAAAATGTATGTAAACTATATTGATATATTTAAAAAAAAAAAAAAAAATTTAAATAAAAACTGATTCAAATGTTTAAAAAAAGACTATAACTGTATCTCAATAATACTGTTATAACACTGGATGAGAGCAAAATACAATTTGATTTTTTGTGTTTTTAACATAAACATTTTAATATATATTTTCAATTTGATAAATATTTTAAGTAATCTTGCAAGTTTTTTGAGGCCCCTCATTGAGGAGCACTGATCTAGCTCATAATCCTGCATTCAGGTTTAACTAGAAATGATTTAATTATGCAAAAAAACAAAAAGAAATGATTTAATATTTTAAAACATATAAAGTACAGTAGAAGCCACTGCAGTGGCAGACATCAGCCAATCAGAAGTGATCACGGGCTGTGATTGGCCGGAGCGGCCGAGGGGAGGGACTTGGTGCGCTGGCGCTCGGTGTCGCCTTCCTCTGGGTCGGTCCGGGAATGAACGCAGGAGATGGAGCGGCTGACGCTCAGTGTGTGTGAGGTGTGTGTGTCGAACACAGGAGACTCAGGAGCTGCAGGCACAACCAACAGTCAGTATCAGCGGAAGACTTTCTGATATGAATTACACATCATGAAACTCACGGGGGGCAGATGAGGCTCCTCCCTCTGTGCAGTGACTGACAGGACCCGGCTCCGCCCCCTCGGTGACCGACAGCATCGGCAGAGCAGGGGATTCTGGGACATGATCCAAATGAGGAGGAACTGACGACAGAAGACATGACTGAGTCAGAGGACAGTGTGTGTGTTGTGAGTGTGTTTGTGAGTGAGTGAGTGTGTGTGTGTGTGTGTGTGAGTGTGTTTGTGAGTGAGTGAGTGAGTGTGTGTGTGTGTGTGTGTGTGTGAGAGAGAGAGAGAGAGAGAGAGAGAGTGTGTGTGTGTGTGTGTGAGTGTATGTGTGTGTGTGTGTGTGAGAGAGAGAGAGAGAGAGAGAGAGAGTGTGTGTGTGTGTGAGTGAGTGTATGTGTGTGTGTGTGTGTGAGTGTGTTTGTGAGTGAGTGAGTGTGTGTGAGTGTGTTTGTGAGTGAGTGTGTGTGTGTGTGTGAGAGAGAGAGAGAGAGAGAGAGAGAGAGTGTGTGTGTGTGTGTGTGAGTGAGTGTATGTGTGTGTGTGTGTGTGAGTGTATAATAATAATAATAATGCATTTTATTTAAAAGCGCCTTTCTGGACACTGAAGGTCGCTGTACAAAGTAAAACACCAGAATATGTCAAATTAATCAAGAGAATAAAATAAAACAAAACATAGCACAAATACAAGTAAACAGGACAATGGATGTTCACAGTAAATAAGATATTATGAACAGGTAAGTCTTGAGTATGGATTTGAATTCTGTGAGCGAGTTTATGTTCCTAATGTGAGATGGAAGAGAGTTCCACAGTTTGAGTGCAGAGCAGCAGAAGGCTCTGCTCCCCATAGTACTGAGGCGGACAGAAGGAACAGAGAGATGAGTGGAAGAAGAAGATCGGAGAGTAAGGGACAGGGTAACAACATGGAGGAGATCAGAGATGTAAGGAGGAGCAAGATTATGGATGGCCTTGTAAGTAAGCACGAGAATTTTGAACTCAATTCTACGTTGAACCGGTAGCCAATGTAATTGTAGAAGAATAGGAGTAATATGGTGAGAAAAGGGAGGTTTGATTATAACACGTGCTGCCGAATTCTGGACCAACTGAAGCTTATGTAGGGTTTTATGAGGGAGACCAAAAAGAAGAGAATTACAGTAGTCAATATGTAAAGTAACGAGGCTTTGAACAAGGATGGAAGCAGAGTCAATGGTAAGGGAAGGGCGGAGACGGTTGATATTACGGAGATGGAAATAAGCTGACCGTGTGATGCTATTAATGTGAGATTGAAAAGATAATGTACTGTCGAGGATGACACCCAGACTCTTAACCTGAGGGGAGGGGAAAACTGCGGTATCATCAATTAGGAGAGAAAAACTGTCAAATTTAGAGAGTGTATTTTTAGTGCCAATGACAAGAAGTTCTGTTTTATCAGGGTTCAATTTTAAGAAATTAGAACTTAACCAGGATTTTATTTCTTGTATGCAGGAGATGAGAGAAGAGGGAGGAAATATGGAATTTGGTTTACTGGAAAGGTAGAGCTGGGTGTCATCCGCGAAACAGTGAAATTGAATGTTAAATCTACGGAAAATATTGTCAAGTGTTAAAATGTATGTGATGTAGAGGATTGGCCCCAGGACAGAGCGCTGTGGCACGCCTGAGGTAACTGGAGACAGCTGGGAACTAAAGGATTTGATAGTGATGAACTGAGTGCGTCCGGATAGGTAGGACTGAAACCAATGTAAAGGAGTGTTAACAATGCCAATGGAGGATAACCTATGAAGGAGAATGGGATGAGAAATTGTGTCAAAGGCCCAACTCAGATCAAGGAGAACCAGGATGGATAACAGATCAGAATCAGCTGCAATGAGAAGATCATTAGTTATTTTGAGGAGTGCAGTTTCTGTGCTATGTAGTGGACGGAATCCAGACTGAAAAGGTTCATAGAGCGAGTTGTGGGTGAGGTAAGTGTGGAGTTGAGCAGCAACTATTTTTTCTAAAGTTTTAGAAATGAAGGGTAAATTAGAAATGGGACGAAAATTATTGAAAATATTTGGACCTGAACCAGGCTTTTTAAGTATCGGAGTGACAGCAGCAGACCTAACCCTAACCCTAACCCTAAGAGTGGAGGAACAATACCAGTGGTAAGAGATGCATGTATAATGATGGAAATAAGGGGGAGCAGGGAGGGAAGGCAAGATTTAACCAAACTAGTGGGAAGGGGATCTAACAAACAGGTAGAAGGCTTAGACTTACGAATTGTTTCAGCGATCTCAGAGAGACTGGGAAGTTGGAAAATGGATAATAATTGTAATGGTTGGGGAGGATCATATGAGGAAAAGGGAAGGATGTTAGGATCAATGTGACAATGGATGTCAAGAAGTCATTACAAGTGGCAGTAGAATACATGTGCGAAGGAAAAGAATCAAGTGGCTGGTGAATCTTATTAAGTATGGAATACAGTGACTTAGTGTTGTCTCTATTGGAGTTAATTAGACCAGAGTAATAATGTGATTTAGTTTTTGCAATTGAGTCCTTATAATGCGATATATGAGCTTTATGCATTTCTTTATAGATAGCAAGACCAGTTTTCCTGTAAAGGCGCTCGAGCAGTCTGGATTTAGTTTTCAAAGTCCGGAATTGAGGAGTGAACCAGGGAGCAGACTGAGTGAAAGAAACCGAACGAGATTTAACTGGAGCAAGAGAGTTTAAAATAAAAGCTAATTGATCATTATAGTGAGTAACCAGGTCATCCGGTAAGGAGTTATTGACCAGCAGGGGAATATTATCAATGCAGGCGGAGAGAGTATCAGGATTAATGTCCTTGATATTCCTAAAGGAGATAGACCGGGTTGGTTTGGTAGAGAAGAGCTGAAGTATAAACACTAAAAGAAATAAAAAAATTATCGGTGATAAGGAGATTGTCAATTGCACAGTTAAAAGGAGTAAGTCCAGAGCAGCACAGTAAATCCAGACAGTGACCTTTGGAATGAGTTGCACAATTATTGTATTGACTAAATCCAAAGCTGCCCAGACAAGATGAGAAGTCTTTGGTGAGAAGAAGATTGCTATTGTCCAAATGAATGTTAAAGTCCCCAAGCACTATTACATTAGATTAGAGTGTAGATAAGTAAGTGAGCAAAGTCGAAAATTCAAGCAAAAAGTCCTTGTGTGGCTTAGGGGGACGGTAGACTGATGTGATGATCGTTAGGGGTTGGTCCTTGTAATATAAAAACCAAAGACTCCGGCAAGACTTTCCATTTCTCGCGATGAATTATCGCGAAACCTCCTCCGTGAGAACCGCGTGGTTTGCAAAGGTAAACAAACCCCGGAGGAGTAGCGTCATTAATTTGGGAAAAGTCATTTGGCTGTTGCCAGGTTTCAGATAAACACATAAAATCAAGGTCACGATCATTGATGAGATCGTGAATAAAATGACCCTTTCCAGTGAGAGAGCGAAAATTAAGGAAGCCAAAGTTGACGGTAGTGTTGCCACATCCATATGTGGTATTAGCCGACCTGGCTAGGCTGGCCAGCGAAGAATGATCAGCTGCCCGGCTGGAATTCCTGTGAGGACGACGGCGAGAATTGGACCAGAAGGATTTAATTGCAGTGGACTTACCATAGTGATAGTTCCTACGTGACCCGCGGTGGATGTATCTCCGGCGGAAAGGATGAACGCTGACCATATCGGGATGTAGTGGAGCCGATCGAGATCCATGTAGATGGCGAATCCAGAGGAGTTCGGCGACTGAATACTGGTACAGACCAGCAACAGGTTGGTGGAGGATTATTGATAGAATCCAGATGAGTGCAAACCAGACGTAGATAACGTTGGTCCCCATGGTAAGACGTTTCAGGAACAGAGCAAAGTAGAAGCCAGAGGTAGATACGTGTTCTCTCACTAAGCATTAATGGTCGGATGAGTGAAAATCCATAATCCAGTAATACAAGTACAAAATCAAAGCTTAAAGCATTAAAAATTCACCGTATGTATGTGTGTGTTTGTGAGCAAGTGTGTGTGTGTGTGTGTGTGTGTGTGTGTGTGTGTGTGTGTGTGTGTGTGTGTGTGACTCACTGATGCAGTCAGAGGTGCTGAACGACACGGATGGACGGCTGGAGCGGTGCTCTGATGACGGTGTGTGTTCAGCTGTGTGTGTGTGTGCAGGTGTGTGGGTGTCTTCAGGTGTGAGTTTGTGTTCAGGTGTGTGTGTGTGTTGAGGTGTGTGTTTGAGTTTTCTGGCTGCAGGTTCATCTTGAGCCTCTTTCTGGACGGCTGGTGTCGTGTGTCCACGATCTCCACCTGCTCAATCACAGACTATAACTTAATAAAATAAAAACTGAGAAAGCCTGACCAGACAGTTCTGAAGTATTGTGAAGTAGTTTTAAAGGGGTTATATGTAGAATTCAGAAACCCTTGATATTGGTGACACCTGTGGGTGACCATTAAGTGAACTGCAGCAGCACTTGCGATGCAGGTGCTAGCGTACTCTAGAGGGTTGCTAGGGTGTTGCTATGGGGATGTTTTGCAGTGAGATTGTATTCTTAGTGGTTTCTAAGAAGTTCATAGGGTGTTGCTATGTGGTTGCTACAGCGTGGTGTTCTGGGAGGTTATTAGGGTGTTGCTATGCAGGTGCTAGGATATTCTGGGTGGTTGCCAGTGTGTTGCTATGGGGTTGTTTTGCAGTGCTGTGGTGTTGTTGGTGGTTTCTAAGAAGTTGCTAGGGTGTTGCTATGTGGTTGCTACAGCATGGTGTTCTGGGAGGGTGCTAGGGTGTTGCTATGCGGTTGCAATGGCCTTCTGTCAGTAACTTTACACATCAACATCATCATCATCATCTTAAACACACAATAACCTCACCTTCATCAGGAGCTTCAGCTTTGGATGCTGCAGATGGAGACACCCCTGCCTGCGAGTGACATCATCATCATCAGCTCATGTTTACGTCACAAGGGTTATCAGTGGTTTCTAATCAAATCTATATGTGATCAGACTGAATATGATCATAGTGTTGACGAGCGTGTGAAACCCACCTTCTTCCGCTTCTCTTGTTTGGCCCGTATCTCCGCCAGCAGCAGGTCGTTGCCGAGCACCTGCGCGCCCATGTGACGCCCCGTCAGCGGACTGCCCCGCTTGACGCCCTCCTGCACGTGACCTTTGACCTCATGCACAACAGGCTCCGGGGTCACGACCGTCTCTGGGGACGGGGCATCTTTTTCCGCTGTTGTCACGGAGACCGTTATCATTGTTGTCGCAGTTGCCAAGGCACCGGGGGTGGGGCTGGTGGGCGTGGCTTTGGTGGAGGAGCGATGCTTGATGAGGCTGAAGAAGCCGCTCAGCCGAGAGTCTCTGCTCTTCTCTGTGTCCGCGGCAGGCGCTCTGCACCCAGCAGGAAGAAGCCGTCATTCCACCGTCTAGCTTAACTACCCAGCAAGCAATTTTGCTTTTAAAAGACGTCTAATGGCCATCCAAACACAGCTCAGACGTCTAGGCTAACACAAGGCAAAGATTGGGCTGTCATTGAAAATTGTATAGTCGCTAAACCAGAGCTCAAGAATAGACCAGTCATCAATTAGACAACAAAGAGCTAAGAAATGAAACCAAACGTCTTGTAATCACTGTCGACTTTGCTTACATGATGGAATATCAAACATCTCACAAGTTATTTTGGCAAAAACGAGATGTAACCAAAATCAAGGTTATTTTGGCTAGAAGTGTGTTACTCATAGCCGGACTATATCGGGTCTATAGTTAAAGCTGCAGTCGGCAAGTCTGGCACATTGAGGGGACTCTCAATCCCCCCGCTCCCATCGAGTTTGTGCTTGTCAGTGTGTGTGTATTGTAACGTGCGTGGGGGGGGGGGGGTGATCTGTGGCGTGTGATCGAACTGTGATTGACAGTCAGATCTCACACAGCCCAGCGCTGAAACAAATAACAGCTCTAGGTGGAGGGAGAAGCGCTTGCTTTTTTCTAAAACCGGCTGATTTATGATGTTCTGTCGGAGCATGGTGTCGGTTTCAGTGAATATGATAAAAAAAATCTTGCCGACTGCAGCTTTAACCTAGACGGTAAAATGACGACTATTGCTTGCTGGGAATAGACCCGATATATTCCGGCTATGAGTAACACACT
>NW_027508742.1:505000-507500 GCF_051911475.1 Siphateles boraxobius | reverse complement strand
TTTAAATGTAAGGAGAAGAATTTTATAAATCATGCCATATTTAAAGGGAAGCCAATGAAGTTGCTGCAGGACAGGTGTTATGTGACTGATAAAGGGGGTTCTGTTAATGATACGGGCAGCAGAATTTTGGAGTAGTTGTAATTTATGAATGGATTTGTCAGGTAGCCCATAAAGGAGAGAGTTGCAATAATCTAAGCGGGAGGTAACTAGGGTGTGAACCAGAATTTCAGCACTGTTAGCGGAGAGAGTTGGACTTAAGCGAGAGATGTTACGTAAATGAAAATATGCTGACCGAGTGATATTATTAATTTGGGACTGAAATGACAGAGTGCTATCTAGGATGACACCCAGACTCTTAACTTGAGGGGAGGGAAACACAGATGAATTATCGATGGAGATGGAGAAGTCATTTATTTTAGAGAGGATGGTTTTGCTGCCAATAAGGAGGAGTTCAGTTTTGTCACTATTAAGCTTCAGAAAGTTTAACAAGAACCAGGATCTGATTTCCTGAAGGCAATTTGATAGGGAGGTGGGAGGGAGAGATGTAGTGGGTTTGGTGGATAAGTAGAGCTGGGTGTCATCTGCATAGCAATGGAACTGGATGTTATGTTTACGAAAAATATGGCCAAGAGGGAGAAGGTAAATAATGAACAAAAGTGGTCCAAGGACAGAGCCTTGGGGAACACCAGGGGAAAAGGGGGCAAAGTGGGATCTGAAATTTTATTTTTGAGTTGTACAAACTGAGTACGGCCAGAGAGATATGATTTAAACCAGTGCAAGGGTGTATCAGATAATCCAAGGGAAGCTAATCGGTCGATACGGATGGTGTGGGAGATGGTGTCAAAAGCCGCACTCAGGTCCAGGATGATGAGGATTGTTACTAGTCCAGAGTCCGCAGCCGTGAGGAGGTCATTGGTTATTTTAACAAAGAGCTGTTTCAGTGCTATGAAGGGGACGGAAGCCTGATTGGAACTGTTCATAGAGACTATTGTGGGTGAGGTGGTTATGAATTTGAGAAGCAACTGTTTATTCAAGAATTTTTGAAAGGAAAGGGAGGTTAGAAATTGGTTGGAAATTGTTAAAGTTGCTGGGGTCAGCCCCAGGTTTCTTAAGAATGGGGGTTAAGCGATAAGCGAGGAATGGATAGTTGCAGTTATAAGAGGGGTCAGGGACTGAATGCACGTTTTAACCAATATAGTCGGAAGACGATCAAGCTGACAAATTGATGCTTTAGATTTGCGAATCTAAAAGTAATTCTTTATAATTATTATAATAATTCAAAGTAATTCTGCACCATATATTGTAGAATTAAAACACTTTAAACCCAAATGTCAAAAAATGTACTGGAATCAAGGAACAGCATTTATGAAGCTCCATTCTTACAGATCATTAACTAAAAAAAGTTGTTTTAGTGTTTAGTTACCCTTTAAAGCATCTTTTCTTGTTTTAAATCATTTTAAATATTAATATTCAATATTGCAAAGATGAATTTGGTTGATACTGATTTCATTTGATTGGTAACAGCCATATGGTGTCTTATTTTTATAATCGAATTTGATTAAATTTATGAAATTGTCACAAAAGATGATGCATGCATTTAATCAGGTTTAAATAATGGCTTTATGAAGGGAAAAATGCCCATATAGGGTAAAAATCAATTGAAACCACACATGTATGAAGAATTTAAAAAACTTTAGGAGTCGGCTGATTAAAGTCGTCTCTTCCATGTTAATCAGAGTTTTTGTCCTAGCCACGACGGCGACGACTCTATTTTAGAAACGGTTTCTATTTTTCTACGACGTCACGGCGGGAACAACAAACACAAAGTGTGGCAATGATAATCTCAGGTACTGTTTATGTGCTTTATTTAATGTTAAAAGCATGTAATGTGACTGAATATCATTTAGTGCTACAGCTTTGTAGCTGTAAAAGCAACAATGGATAATTCACCTCAGATCTTGAAATTAAACAAATGGAAACAAGAACGTTCAAACTGTGAACAAACAAGTGTATTCTTTGACGAAGATTGTTTTAGTAACTCAGTAGCCCATGTATTTTTAATAATGGTGTAATATTTGTGAATTTGATTATGTATCCATTATCTTGTTAGTGCCGTCAGGATTACTCTCTGGTGCCGCGAGACTCTGCCGACACGCTGTTCTGATTGGCTGTGGGTTTTGATTGATTTTGACGCATCTCGCAGTCGCGTCATGTGTGGACAGAGTCAGACTAATTATTTGTCGCTGGAATCTTATGACATCGCGTCTGGTTAGAGACCCCGGCTCGTGTGTGTGCCCATTCAAGGACGTTGCGTAAGTTTACTGCAAAAATGGAGCCGCGAACTTCACATACTTTTGAAAATCCACCGCTTAGTTGATCCTAGTAAGCGCTCATTGTCACAGTTGTAAACATGATGGCGTTCTTCTTCCACGAGGGGTTTGGCGTCGCGCATTTGTTTCCAGGCGGACCGATAAAGAAAGCAACACACACAGGTCCCACG
>NW_027508742.1:487500-502500 GCF_051911475.1 Siphateles boraxobius | reverse complement strand
AGTGTTTGTTTGTGTGGTAACAAAGAAATCCTCAAAATGTTTAGGAAAAGTGCTAGACTAATCCCCACAACTGAAAAAGGTGGTCTTGCTACCCCTTTATGGACAGACAGTGAGTTCAAGTCATTGTTTGGGGAGCAGATGGACTCCATAGTGACTGAGTCATTCAGATTGGATTTGAGAAAGAAATTTGATATTCACCCAGAAAAAGTATGGTCCATTGAAGAATGCAAAAAGGTGTTGGGTGCATGTATCAGGAAGAGAAACATAAAAGGCATTATCTGCTGCCACAAAGAATTTAGCTTATCCATTGCACAAGAACAAGCTAGGTGTATTGCTAAGTTAAAAGAACAGAACAAACAATTGTTCACTCAAGTTTCCTGTCTCACGAATAAGGTGGGCCATAACAAGGCCTCAACCAAATGTGACTCAGAAGACCAACAGTCAGAGGAGGTTTATCCTGATTTAAAAGCTTTCTTTGAAACAGATGTAGCCATCCAATCAGAAACTGATAAGCCTGTAGATTCAGTAAAGGTATGTGTCGCAAGAAGATCTCAGGGAATTGAGGGAACTGAAAGTGTTCCTCCCAACTCTTCTGTTGTCCAAAACCAAACTGTTGCCAAAGCGTTAAGACCTAAGGATATAGAAAGACTATCCTAAAGCTTACCTTCGGTACGTACAGATTTTTCTGTATTTAGAAGGGCATTGATCAGTAAAATGCGTCTTTACGACATGTCGTTGGCAGAAGTCACACAGCTGATGTCACAAATTCTAACTGAATCTGAATTCAACAGTTTTGAGTCTGCTGTTACTTCTGAACTACAACATGCCAGAAAAGATGAATTGAGAGAGGGAGTTCTGAAAGCATTAAAGAACATTGTTGGACCGAACATGGACTGGTCAAAGATCACTAGTTGTGTACAGAAGAAAGATGAGAATGTTAGTGAGTACACTCAAAGATTTTGTCAGTCAGCAGCAGCATACAGTGGGATAGCTGACACTTCAGAGATGGTGCTAGAAGAAAATGGTCCCCTAGTTCGCACATGGTTTGATGGTCTGTTGTCAGAACATAGAAAAGCATTGCTTTTCTTAGAAGTCACATGGTCCGCTAGAACCCTGCAAAACAACTTGGACAGGTTAGCTACTTGGGAAAGAGATTCTGATGTCAAGGCAAGAGTAAAAATTGCAGCAGCATCCTTTAAGGTCAACACAGAGAATCAACAGAAACGCAAATGTCCTAAGAGAGAGGGCAGCATTTGTTATTACTGTGGTAAACATGGACATTGTCGAAAAGAGTGTAGGAAAAACAAAAAGAACTTTAAACAAGTTAACAATGTTACTCAGCTCCTACTCAGTCTGCTTGCTACTCTGAAGCAGCCCCTCCCCTCATCATTAAACTGGGGCAGCTTGTTGACGTGTTAACCATTTGGGCTGTGAGTGCTGAAAGGAGTCATACTGTGCAATTTTCACTTTTCCATGAGAATCAATGTATGTTATGATTGACTAACCATTAGGGACGGGCATGATTAATCGACGATCGATTATTGATCATAAAGAATTTCGTCGATCACGTTAATTTGTTATCGATTATCATTAAACTAATGCTGCTGCGTTGCGTAGTGTGAGTGGAAAGTGAACGTGTTCCCCGGGCTGGTTGGTCAAGTTAGCGCGGAGGTACCTGTGCATCCCGGCAACGTCAGTCCCCTCAGAGCGGGTGTTTTCAGCGGCTGGACTGAAGCCTTGTTTACACTCGACGCGTCCGCACGGGCGCGAAGGTGAGCGCGGCAAAAATGACGTCATTGCGGTGTTCGGTGTTTCACAGGCGAGCGCGTCGAGTATAAACGCCTCGTCTGTTTGGGGAGGTGCGCGCGCAGTCTGTGGAGACTCGCGCTGCAGAGCCAGGCGAAAGTGTAAACGAGGCTTGACGGTCAGGTTGCGGTCGCGTCTGACCTCAGATCATGTCATCAACATGCTTATCTTTCTCAACAAAAATCAGTAGACTGGTGTAGAAGTTGTATGTGAGTTACTAGTTATTTTTTATGAGGCTTTGTTAAGTAGCCTAGCCGAATTGATTGTTACAGTAGGTAGGCTAATCTCTCTCACTCTCTTTCTCGACTCCGTTCTTGGATAGTTTTGAGTTACATTTTGACAAAACCTGTCAGATCTATGTATTATTATGTTTTTGGTTAAGTTATTGTTTAACATGATTTTTTTTATTATTTATTATGTTGGAACAAACGAGGGTCTCTGTTTAAGAACGCCAACTCGCAGCTGCAGGTTCCGTTGCTTCCGAGCACCGCAGCGCATATATCTTCAAGTTTAGCCTAACCGAACGTCCAGTTTTACTGCCACAAGTTGATCATCTTGTAATAAAGATCCAATCGAGGATAAACGCGCTGTATTTTTGTATTTTCATTGCATTTTTAATTTATAAAAAGTATATAATATAAAAATAAATAATGAATTTGAATATAAAAATATTAATGATTAATCGATAGTCGATCGTTAATTCTCCCGACGATCGACTAAGAAAATTTAATCGAATGCCCATCCCTACTAACCATTATACATTGGCCGGGATGCCGATATTCAAAAGCGATCGTTTGTTTACCCCAGGGTTCTTAAACTAGCCAACGTGCACGCGCACTCAAATACGAGCTTTCAATTTCTCCCCCGACTTGACATCAAGACGGGGCCGGATATACCATATATGGACACCGCAGAGGAGGCCCGCCCTGCCCCTCTCCCCATCATATTCAGTCAAGAAAGATGCAGAAACGTAGTGCACACATGAGTTGCTCTGTGGTTGACTGTCATAATCCACATTCTAATGTTTTTTCTTTACCCAAAACTGACCAAACTACAAGGGACAAGTGGATGAGATTAATTTTTAATGACGCTGTTCCAACAACCATCTCAACTTGCTCAACGTTAGTTGTCTGCGCTAAACATTTCACAAAAGAATCTTTTACAAATTTGGGGCAATATCAGGCGAAGTTTGCCTCAAAGCTACGTTTGGAAAAAGGTGCCATTCCAACAATCAGGGACTTGCCTGAATTTGAAACGGTAAGACTGTGTTTTTATTACTATATTTTGTGTAACAAACAGCAGCTAACTACTAATGCGGTTAATGTATGTGATGTAAACACGGGGAATGGCTTCTACGAATGCTAGCCACATCTTTCCACTTTGTTTTACACTACAGTAACAGTAGGTTACAATGCTTGTATGCAAACGAATGACAAGATGATTTTGATATATCTGTCAAATTACAAACACTGCTGTGAGTAGACAAGAGGGAGATTATGACATTGACACTTTGATGCATAATATCCACTGCAGTGTCCACCTATCTAAAGGCTGTTTTAGAGTATATGCATGAGTCAGGATGGTATTTTAGCAAATGAGCCACTTCACTGGACATTAGTAATTTAGTAATTACTAATTTAAAATCTGATACATTGTAATTATTAAGTTTTCCCTCAGTGATAAACAGACTAGAAAATGATCAAGCTATTATTTAATATAATCGTATATAATATAACAATGACAACATATCATTGTATTGATTTTTTTATATAATAGATAAGGATAGATCAATTTAAAAAACAGTCAAGAATTAATAAACATTAAGAAAAACATAACGTTACATGTCTGCAGATGAAAATTATTAAATATCTAAAAAACCACAACGTCAAAAAAGGCAAAAACAACACATTATAGCAAACGTTAATCTCTATAACCACTGTAAGCTGAAAATAAAGTAGACTACATCTCCATTAATGTAATCTACATTAAATTAAAGCTAAACTTATGTGGGAGAAAATAGCAAAAAAACGTTTTAGCTCGTTACTGATGTTAATGTATATGTCTCAGTCAAAAAAATTGTCTTTACCATTCAGAGACATGTTGATGTAGACGTCCTTCAATTGACTGTTGTTCCTCTTCCGTTTCCAGCTCTGGTTTAGAGTCTGGCTCAAACATATACGGTTGAATCCCGTAGGTCGCGGCCAGGTCGGGTTCATTAACAACTTGCGCCATGATCTCTTTTTGGAATGATATGCTGAAGTTACCTGCGGTGTCAAGCCCCCTCCTTCCTGCCACCAATCAACGCGCCCCTCATTTGCATTATTAAAATGACCGTCCACGACAGCCAAAACCTCGCATCAGATCTCGCGAGACAATAATGCATCCAGAAATAAGGGTCAAACGAGCTCTGTGTTTATTTTTTTCCAATTTTTCTTTTTTAGAAGGGCATGAAATGACTATAATAGAGCGTGGGTATCAAAGTTAATACTACATTATGACTCCTTTTATTTCCCCAGTAACTTACAACAAAGACAAAATACTTATTTTTGTTTAATAGAACAAAAGGACATGACGGTCTCACCCTTCCTTTGGGGAACACTAAGTTAAGTAAACTCACAGTCTTAAATGTTATGCTACAGCACAGACCCTTCATCAGTAATGGTGTTAGGTCAGACTGTAAATGTAAAATGACTTCATGCAGTGTCCACACTGATGAATGAAACAAAAGAAACTTCTGTCACCTCCTCCCATTGGGGAAATTGGTTAACTACCCTCACAGCCCCGAACATTGTTTTACAGCGTGCACCAGTCAAGAACCCATCCTCATGTATGATGTCTGCAATGACTGAGGATTTGTTAGAGGATGAAGGAGAAATGACTCATGATTGTGTTACGCTTACATACACACCTTCGAGGGAAGTAAAAGAAACTCCCATAGAGAATTCAGGATTTGAGTTGTTTGTTAACGGTTCAGCTCAAGTAATTGAAAGTAATTCAGAAACAAGCCATTAGAGCCTATGTGGCATGAACCACATTAAGTGATGTTGATTACAGCAGCTGCAGTATTGTGTCAGGAAAAAAAAAACCTTGACTAATGTTTCACACTGTAACGTTGTTCCCCCACCTACAGGGATAGGTTAGGACACGGAACCAGTGAGGAGCCCCGGGAAGAACCGAACGCAACAGGCTTCGGTGTTAACCCTGGGGTGAAGATTCCCTCATAGGCCTTCCCTATCTTAGTCCATCCTTACCTCACTCTTCCTTAGGTGTCAAAGGAATTAAGAAATAGGGAAAGATGGAACAACAATAGCAGACTCAGAAAAAGTTTACAACCCTAGTGTTTGAACAAATACTGCTCTACTGTCTAGCAGACTCTGAAAAAGTTTACAACCCTAGTGTGTGAACAAATACTGCTCTCCTGTCTTTTGTTTTCTTTCTTACTCTGTGCAGATACCCCTGATGACTGTCCCGAGACGCATACGCACCGACCTCGTCATCTGCGTATAAAGCCACAAGAAAACCTCAAGAAAACGACCAGACCCACTGCCGAACCAACTATCACAAAAAAATAAAAATAAAAATACATAACGAATCCATAACACATACGAAACCTTCAGTCATCCATCAACATGATCAAGATTGTCGTACCAGTAACATCACAGATACTCTCGCTTCGCACAAGATAATAATCTTACAGAACAGAGTGGCCTTGGATTCAACACAAGGAGGAGCCTGCACCATCATCGGACCTGAGTCCTGCACCGGGTTAATGGACACAACAGAGAACTAGAACAAAATCCAACAAGACATTCTTGATCTTTCAGCAAAATTACATCAGATGACTGAAGATAATTCTTCATGGTTCGGAAACTTGATTGGGAAACCCTGGCTGTGGATAAAGGAAATAGCAATTATGTTGTTGTTTGTTCTACTGGCTATCTATGCGTCCGCAGTATCAAGTGTTTCATACAACATATGAATCACGCCTCTCACGAGAAAATCACTTCCTACCAGAAAAGACTATTACCCATAGGAACGTCACGGACCCTAAACCACGGCTGATTGGATTGGAATTGGTAACACTCTCAGTATAAGGCAGGCTCCTAAGCCTGTATGCCTCATTTACATGCTTTTGTTTCAGAGTTTCTCCCGCCTTTATGTAACTCCTCCCCCTTAAAGGGTATATGAACTACTGTATACTGCTTTAGTTAGACTTGGGTAAGATTTTGGATGAAGCAGACCACAGCAAATAAAGAATCCTGCTTAAAAGATTAGCCAAGTCTCCTGGTCTTCGCTTCTGAGTTTTTCTACACTTAAGAAGAACAAGGTTTACAACAGTGTCACCTGAGTTTGGTGTGTGTGTGTGTCACCTGAGTTTGGTGTGTGTGTCACCTAAGTTTGGTGCGTGTGTCACCTGAGTTTGGTGTGTGTCACCTGAGTTTGGTGTGTGTGTGTGTGTCACCTGTGTGTGTTGAGTGTGTGTGTCCTTTGAGTTTGGTGTGTGTGTGTGTGTGTGTGTGTCACCTGAGTTTGGTGTGTGTGTGTGTCACCTGAGTGTGTTGAGTGTGTGTGTCACCTGAGTTTGGTGTGTGTGTGTGTGTCACCTGAGTTTGGTGTGTGTGTGTGTGTGTGTCACCTGGGTTTGGTGTGTGTGTGTGTGTGTGTGTCACCTGAGTTTGGTGTTGACCTGCAGGGCTTTGGCCAGCATCTTGGCCCCGAAGTCCCCCATGTTGTTCCCGCTGATGTCCAGGTGTGTCAGACTGGTGTTCCCGCCCAGAGCGTTCAGAACCAGCGACAGATCGGCCTTCAGACGCGAGTCTGCCAGAGACAGAGACGCCAGCGGCTACATACACACACACACACACACACACACACACACACACATACACACACACAGAGTCTGACACCCAGGTAAAATTATGCATTCTCCCGTCAGAAATGAATATAACTAACTTCTATCACAAAACAGCAGCTGAAGATGAAACGTTGAGTCTCAGAGCTTTCCAAAGACATGCATGATGTCAAGATTTGATGCAGGAAATGTTGTTGCCAAATTTGAAACATGACTTCGCCCACTAGGGGAGGAGCCTAAATGAGCCCTAATGCAATGTTTGATTTCGAAACGCTTTCACAGGATGAATTTGGAGTGTTTTGCAGTTTCAAATGATGCTTAACCTATGATGATTATTAAAATCTGTGATAGGGAAACAAAGCAGCATCCAAACGGGACGGATCTACAGACTCACTGAATCCTCTTCCTGAATCATTTGGACCACGGAGACCAGAACCTGCCCGAGATTCCTGAAACACACACACACACACACACACACACAAACACACATACACACACACACACTGTAACTGAACTGGATTGCATTATTTGTGAGCGTCACATGAGCTCAGAACTTATTTAGAGTCTCACTTGGTTTTGATGTTGCTGAAGTTCCTGCCGATGGACAAGTGTTTGATGGAGCGGTTCTTCCCGAGCCACTCGAGCAGCGTAGACATATCCGAGTCCAGCCCTGCCACACACACACACACACACACACACACACACACCTGAGTACTGAATCAACACAGCAGCAGACGGCAGTGTGTGTGTGATTGTGTGTGTGTGCTCGTGTGCGTGTGTGTGTGAGCATGTGTGTGTGTGTGTGTGTTTGTGTGTGCGTGTGTGTGTGTGTGTGTTTGTGTGTGTGTGTGTGTTTGTGTGTGTGTGTTTGTGTGTGTGTGTATTAACCGTTGTCAGACACGTCCAGGCTGGTGATGTTTGGGATCTCAGCGATGCAGCCCTCCAGAATCTGAGCGCCTGCTGACCGCAACTAAACACAACGACAACAGGTGAGTGCGTGTCGACCGGCCTGTGTGTGTCAAAACTAAATATTATGACAGTAATATTTATTTTTGTTTTGTTTTTATTAAGTTGTCATAGTAATAATTAATATTATTAAAATAATCTATATATTTTTTTAATTTGCAGTTTTATTCCTCAAATGTTGTGGCCCTTGAGAAGGTTTGGTGCGGGACAGTACCTCACAGCCACTGATGTCCAGAGCTACATCTCTCAGGTTAGAGTTACAGGCCAGACCAAGCAGCAGAGCTCTGAACACATTAGAACATCAGCAGAACATCAGGAGAACATCAGCAGAACATCAGGAGAACATCAGCAGAACATCAGCAAAACATCAGGAGAACAAAAACATCAGCAGAACATCAGGAGAACATAGGAAGAACATCAGCAGAACATCAGCAGAACATCAGGAGAATATCAGGAGAACATCAGCAGAAAATAGGAAGAACATCAGCAGGACATCAGGAGAACATCAGCAGAACATCAGCAGAAAATAGGAAGAACATCAGCAGGACATCAGGAGAACATCAGCAGAACATCAGGAGAACATCAGCAGAAAATGGGAAGAACATCAGCAGAAAATAGGAAGAACATCAGCAGAACATCAGGAGAATATCAGGAGAACCTCAGCCAAACATCAGGAGAAAATCAGGAAAACATCAGCAGAAAATAGGAAGAACATCTGTAGAAAATCAGGAGAACATCACCAGAACATCAGCAGAATATCAGGAGAACATCAGCAGAACATCAGGAAAACATCAGCAGAACATCAGGAAAACATCAGCTGAACATCAGGAGAACATCAGCAGAAAATAGGAAGAACATCAGCAGAACATCAGGAGAATATCAGGAGTACATCAGCAGAAAATAGGAAGAACATCAGGAGACCATCAGCAGAACATAGGAAGAACATCAGGAGAGCATCAGCAGAACATAGGAAGAACATCAGCAGAACATCAGGAGAACATCAGCAGAAAATCAGCAGAGCATCAGCAGAACATCAGGAGAGCCTCAGCAGAACATCAGGAGAACATCAGGAGAGCATCAGGAGAACAGAGGAAGAACATCAGGAGAGCATCAGCAGAACATCAGCAGAACATGATCAGGAGAACGTCAGCAGAACATCAGCAGAACATGATCAGGAGAACATCAGCAGAACATCAGCAGAACATGATCAGGAGAACATCAGCAGAACATCAGGAGAACATCAGCAGAACATCAGCAGAACATCAGGAGAACATCAGCAGAACATCAGCAGAACATGATCAGGGGTCTGGATGGACTGTTGGACTGAGACTCACTTGAGTCCTTCAGAAGGGAGTCTGGTTCCAGAAAGGCAGATGTTCTGGAGGGACGAAGCACTGCTGAAGAACTGCTTGAAGGAGGACGGAAACTCCTTCCCTCTCCTGCAGCACAGACCATCAGACTGAAACGTGTGAGTGAGTGAGTGTGTGTGTGTGTGTGTGTGTGTGTGTTTGTGTGTGTGTGTGAGAGTGTGTGTGTGTGTGTGTATGTGACACAGGGTGTGTGTGAAGCATCTAGTGCAGTAGTGTGGCGTATGGAGCTGCTTGTAGTTAGTGTATGCTGCTTTGCAACTTTCTGCTTTTTAGGTTTTAGGTTTTCCACCTCTGACCAACGCTGAATATTACCTGGATCTACTTATGGTTGAAGTCTGGCGGCGATGGGGTATCTGATGACGGGGGCAGGTTTGAATAGACTGGGAGCTCTTAGTCAGAGCCCTGCACGTCAGCGGCACAAGGTATAACAGCTGGGGCTGAGTGGCAGCTGTTCTCGGCAGACCCTTGTGCGACTGAGCAGTCCTATTCAGGAACTGCAATGCTCACCTCAAGCTGAGGAAGGGCCTAGAAAAGGTGGCCTAAAAAATGCCCACTCAACTTACACCTGGACAGGATACCGCGCCTGTCGGGTCATTCCACCTCTGCAGTCGAAACAAAATAAATAAATTCTATACCCTTAAACTGGCAACATGGAACATAAGAACCCTCCTGGACTCCTACGGCAGGTCTGAAAGACCCCATAGAAGGACAGCCCTGGTTGCAGCCGAACTGAGCCGCTATGATATCGACATTGCTGCCCTGATGGAAACCAGGCTCCTTGGTGAGGGGTCTCTAACAGAGGAGGGCATGGGCTACACCTTCTACTGGAAAAGCTATCCCCCAGGTGGACAGCATCTGCATGGTGTGGGACTAGCCATTAAGAACACACTACTGCCAAGACTCACTGAAACACCAGTGTACATCAGTGAAAGACTGATGACACTCCGTATACCCCTGGTGAAAAACCGCTATGCCACTCTCCTAAGTGTTTATGCTCCAACTCTAACATCTGATAGTGAGTCTAAAGACTCCTTTTACCAGACATTGGATGAGGCTCTCCACCAGATCCCCAAGAACGATAAGATCCTCCTGCTTGGGGATTTCAACGCTCGTGTTGGGCAGAACAGTGGGATATGGAAAGGAGTTCTTGGCAGGCACGGGATTTGTCAGGTCAACACAAATGGCTTGAGGTTGCTTACCCTCTGTTCTGAGCACGACTTGACCATAACCAATACCATCTTCCAGCAAAAGACCAAATACAAAACATCATGGATGCACCCACGCTCCAAACATTGGCACCTGATTGATTATGTTATCGTCAGACGTTGTGACATCAGAGACGTTCTCATACCCCGGGCCATGAGAGGTGCGGAATGCTGGGCAGATCACCGCATGATCATGACCAAGGTCCTCATGAAAATGCGCCCCCCCTCATGCGAAAACAAGCACCCAGGAGGAGGTGTTTAGATTGTGCCCGCCTGGAAGTCACAACTGTAAGGAATGAGTTTCGTCGCTCCCTGGCTGAGAAACTAGGGGAGTTAGAACTCCTCCTTAGGGGTGAAAACGCCACAGAACAGCAGTGGACCTCTATTACTACGGCCCTCCAAGAAGCAGCAGCCCAAACAATCGGCTGTAAGAGCAAGAACCACCAAGACTTGTTTAATAACTCAGAGTCCATCCATAATCTATTAAGCAACATGCATAAAGCACATCAGGAAAGCCTAAAAAACCCTTATCCAACACCGCCAGATAGCAATGGCAAAAATATCGTCGGGAAGTGCAGAGAACTCTTCGGAACGTACAGAATAAGTGGTGGATGGAGAAGGCTCATGAAATTCAGTCATTCGCTGACAGAAATTATATGCACAACTTTTACAATACAGTCAAATCCATTTATGGCCCAAGAAGTCACTGCATCACCCCCCTGAAAACAGCAGATGGGATCAAAGTCCTGAAAGACCCGAATTGCATCCTGGAGAGGTGGGCTGAACATTTTAACGCCCTACTGAATCAGGACTCATATGCAGACCATACCATCCTGGATGAACTTCCTGAATTTCCCCCTATTGACAACCTTACCCATCCTCCAACTTTCCTGGAGGTTTTGACAGCTGTCCGCTCCCTGAAGTACAACAAGTCTTCTGGCCCTGACAATATTCCTGCAGAACTGCTAAAACAGGGAGGGTATCTCTGCACAAGAACACTACACCATTACATCACATCAAGGCTTGGGCTGATGAATTCATCCCACAGCATTGGAGGGATGCTAGTATTGTCACCATATATAAAAGCAAAGGGGTTAGGGCTATTTGTGATAACCATAGGGGCATATCACTTCTTGCTGTGGCAGGTAAGGTCCTGGCCAAGGTGATGCTACAAAGACTGATCAATGACATCACAGAATCAATGCTACCCGAGTCACAGTGCGGGTTTAGAAGAAACAGGAGTACAGTCGACATGGTCTTCACAACCCAGCAACAACAGGAAAAGTGCAGGGAGCAACATAAAGATCTGTTTATGGCTTTTTTCGACCTCTCCAAAGCCTTCGATACTGTGCAGAGAGATCTCTTGTGGGAAGTCCTCCTCCGGTTCGGATGCCCCACTAAGTTTGTCAACATCCTCCGTCAGTTTCACGATGGAATGACTGCTAGGGTGATAAAAGGAGGTCAACAGTCAAGCCCTTTCCCTGTGAGAACAGGGGTAAGGCAGGGGTGTGTACTGGCACCAGTGCTTTTTAACATCTACCTCATATGCGTCACCCAGCTTCTCCACAAGGAGATTGAAGACAACAGTGGGGTGACAGTAGCGTACAGGCTGGACGGCAAGCTGTTTAATATCAGGAGGCTGCAGGCAACCACCAAACTGAACAGAGTGAGGATACTTGAGCTGCAGTATGCCGATGACTGCGCTATTGTATCTCACTCTTCACAAGACCTCCAGTCTGTCCTAGATGCAGCAGTGAGGGCATACAGCAGGATGGGGTTGACCATCAACACTGCCAAAACAGTGATAATCTGCCAGTGGAGTGCAAACACCCCATCTGCACCACCCATCTTTTCTGTTGCAGATGATAAACTGTTGGTTGTTCCATCATTCAAATACCTGCGGAGCATTATCTCTGAAGACAATAGCATTGACAATGAGGTACAGAATAGAATCAAACAAGCATCAGCTGCCTTTGGAAGACTCCGGCGGCGGGTTTTTCAGAATAAGAACCTTAATCTCAACACAATAATCTGCGTCCACCAAGCGGTCTACATCACCACCCTCCTCTACAGCTGTGAAGCCTGGGTTACTTACAGCCGCCACATCAAGTCCCTGGAACACTTCCACATCTGCTGTCTCCAGCGCATCCTGGGAATCACTTGGCATGACAGAGTGCCCCACACTGAGATTCTCAGAAGAGCAGGTTGCAAGAGTATTGAGGCAACAATCACCCAGCACCAATTGCGCTGGTTGGGGCATGTCATAAGGATGACCTACAACCGTCTGCCCCGCAGAGTGCTATATGGCCAGCTACAACAAGGCCAGCGCTCCGCTGGAGGACAAAAGAAACGCTTCAAGACCAATTGAAGACAGTGCTAAAAAAGTGCAAAATAAAACCTGGGGACCTGGAGAACATGGCTGCTGACCGCAACAGCTGGCGGCAGTTATGTCTAGATGGGACCCAAGCACTGGAGGAGGAAAGGACAGTCAGGAGACAACAAAGAAGGCTCAGGAGAAACACTCCCATAAATACTAGTAACAGCAATACCATGTATATATGTCCGACCAGTAATAGAATATGTGGATCCAGAATAGGATTATTCAGCCATCAGAAAACTCACCATTTAAAGACGGAAGTGGACGTCATCATCGGATTCGATGGACAACTACAAGCAAGTGTGTGTGAGAGAGTGTGTGTGTGTGTGTGTGAGTTTTGTGTGTGTGTGAGAGTGTGTGTGTGTGTGTGTGTGCGAGCGTGTGTGTGTGTGTGTGTGACTGTGTGTGTGTGTATGTATGTGTGTGAGTGTGACTGTGTGTGTGTGTGTGTGTGTGAGAGAGTGTGTGTGTGTGTGTGTGTGTGTGTGTGTGACTGAGTGTGTGTGTGACTGAGTGTGTAAGAGTGAGTGTGTGTGTGTGTGTGTGTGTGTGTGTGTGTGTGTGTGTGTGTGTGTGTGTGTGTGTGTCGTACTTGTGGTTGAAGACACTTCTGGACATGTTGAGAACCGTCAGGTGTTTGAGAGAGCCGCGCTGCAGTGACGAACACACCTGAAGAACACCAAATATGATCATCCTCAAATTTATAAGGAACCTATATATTTTCATGCATAAAGACCAAATTAAAATGTTACAGTAAAATGTATATTATAAATATGTGTATAGTACTATTTGAAAAATATTTAGTTTCTATTATGTTACATCATTGCATTGTAATATATTCCTCATAATACTGTACTGTTATATGTGTTTGAGTTATTTAAATAAAATAGTATTTATTTTTATCAATTAATTTATTTTAATCAAATGTAATCATTTATTAAACTGAAAATCACATTGTGATTAATATAATCAATATATTAATTTTAATAAAATTTCTTAAATTATTTAAATCAATTTTCTTTTCTTTTTTTAACCAAATTTATTTGTAAGTTAGTTTATTATTTATTAGTTATTTACTATTTAATTATTCATTTATTATTACTTAAAAAAAAAAAAGGTTTTACACAGTTATTCTCTAGAACAGGGGTCTCCAACACGTCGCTCGTGAGCTACAGTAGCTCGTGGCCTGATTGGTGTAGCTCGCCAAGGGGCCGTTCACATATCGCGTCTTTTGCGCGCTCAAGTTCGTTATTCCAAATGTAGGAAGCTCATAATTGAAGCGACGCGCTCATTTTTCCCAGGCGCAGCGAGATGAAAAAATCCATTAGCTACTAAAACTTCTTTGTCATTGTGGAGAGCGCAGTGCATGGTTGCATAGCAACGACAGACACCGCGGGAAAATCAGACCGAACTTTGCTATTAATAATAAAAGATAAGCTAATGTGCATTGTAAACGTCAGTAATTTATCTTTTTTTGACTCATTTTTTTTAATAAAAATAATTTAAAGGCTGAAATATGCCAGGTTTCTTTTTATAAATCTTTTTTTGTCAAAACTTTATTTGAACTTGTAGGCTACATGTTAGTAGATAACATGTCGCAAAACACTCCTTTAAAATCTGGCCATCATTTTTAATGTTGTTATTTTAATGTTAATGTAAACAAAAAGTGCATATTAATGCTCTCAATGTTATTTGCTGGTTTTCGACATTAAACTTGGTGAATTGATTTTATTGTGTAGTATTAGTACTTTTTGAACAGGATTCTGTGATAACTTTGGTCACTATAATCATGAAATGAAATTTTCATGCCATTTCATCTCTAGTTAAGATGCACTATAAAATCAACTATAATTGTGTTTTTACAGTATAATATGCAAAGTACAAGATTTAAGGGATCTTCTTTAAGAAAATGAATCTCTGGTTCTGTTCTTTTCTCTGACATTTAAGGGTGACATAGCCTATATAGGCCTACAAAAACTATTTTAGTTCTAAAACAGTTTAGATAGATGTTAATATGAGAGTTATGAGACATTAAGAGATTTAAGTATTGTATTACATGAGCAGTTCTCGGCCACTATCTTTTTTAAAAAGTAGCTCTCAAATGAAAAAAGGTTGGAGACCCCTGCTCTCGACTGTCCCGGACCCCATCACTCCTTGCGGCCCCTGAGGGTCCGGACCCCATCACTCCTTCCGGCCCCTGAGGGCCCGGACCCCATCACTCCTTGCGGCCCCTGAGGGTCCGGACCCCATCACTCCTTGCGGCCCCTGAGGGCCCGGACCCCATCACTCCTTGCGGCCCCTGAGGGCCCGGACCCCATCACTCCTTGCGGCCCCTGAGGGTCCGGACCCCATCACTCCTTGCGGCCCTGAGGGTCCGGACCCCATCACTCCTTGCGGCCCCTGAGGGTCCGGACCCCATCACTC
>NW_027508742.1:482500-485000 GCF_051911475.1 Siphateles boraxobius | reverse complement strand
AGTCCACTGCCAAACATTTCAAGAAGTGTGTATCTGCGTGTTAGAGGACTCACATGACTTGTGTGTTATGTGCCTGGCCGAGGAGTGGTAGTTAAGCTGGGGTATCTCTAGCTCCCCCTAGAGGCAGTGACAGGCGGAGGAATTAGGTATTCGTGTGCCAGGTTCAGTTAAAGGTGATGCCTAGCATTCACAGCTGTCATACCAGTCCCTTTTGCTGTGCCCTTAAGACCGACTCTATCGCTTGGCCCGGCGAGGAAGGAGGAAGGTTGAAAGGCTGGATCTTTCCTTCCATAACACTTGGGTTGTGGCCGTAGGGAATTCCACCACATACAGTTCTGGTGCACCTGTGTCGGGGGTCTTTATATGTCTTATTAGTGTGCTTAGACAGCCATTCTGTCAGGTATTTCCCCTCAACATGGCATAGTGCAGGGGTTCCCAAACTTTTCCATTCCAGGACCCACCTAGACAAGAATAATCTATCTCAAGACCCACCAAAATGATTTTTAAAAAGCATGAATGTGGGGTGGGGTGGAAGGCGTTAGATCTCTTCAGAGCAGTTTTCTCCTTGTCATAGTATGAAAGACATACAAGTTTAACTGCAATACAAACTTATGGTACATTATCAAAATAATGTAGAATTAAAATAGCAGCCTAATGGCTGTTGAAATAAAGGGAAGAATACCGAGTAGTTCTTGTCTGCTGCCTCAACTAATTTACCCAGACACAAAGAAATTAAAGATTAAGTAATTTTAATCTTAACCAAAGTTTTGATATAACAACAAATAATTTTATTTTCTAAATTATTTAATTTGACAGTAGGCCCATGACCTAGAATTTCAATACTAATATTTCTGCTAAAAGTGTTGTTAAACTCACCACGTTGTTCAGCGCAGAAAACACTTTCGTCCTCGTGTGTGTACATGTGAAATACGTTTTACATAAAAAATTTCCTTGTGTTGGTAGTTAGCAAAATGCATGCGAGGGAATGCAAACAACGCACTCTTACGAAGACCATATCTGAAAGACAACAGCGCTGTGTTGAACAGACGACAGATTAAGGGCCTGTTCACATATCGCGTATTCAAATGTAGGCGCGCGGTATGCGCGCTCATAATAGAAGCTCGCGGTGAGACGCGCTCGTTTTTTCGAAGCGCGTCCGCACCGCATCGAGATAAAAACATCTCAACTTTTCAGAATGCCGCAAGCGTTTTCCTTGCTGTAACGGAGAGCGCAGCTGATGGTTGCGCTTAGCAACGACAGACGCCTCCGGAGCGCAACCGCCCTAGCGCTTTGGAAAAAGGAGAACGCCGCGCGTAAATTTCGCTGCAGCCAATAGTGACTGCGCGACCCACCTCTTCCCAATCTGCGACCCACAAATGGGTCTCGACCCACAGTTTGAAAACCCCTGGCATAGTGGGTATTTGTTCCCCATAGCGTCTTGTTCAGATGCCGTGTGAGCTCCTATTCGAAAGGGAAAGTCTCAGTTACAAATGTTGCCTTGTTTCCTGCGAAGGGGAATGAGACACTGCGTCTCATTGACATACTTCGAGCTCGCCTGCTTACGTCTCCCTCAGACAAAGAAGTGGGGGACCTGTATATACTTTTACATACTTACGATCAACTCCAGTAGTGACGTCACAGACTGTCATTGGCCAATAATATTGTTGCGTTTTAACACATGCTTCAGACACTGGTCATGCTGGAGGCGTCCATATCATTCTTTGATTAAGTGTACAGCCCTACTTCTGACAGAATTTGTCGTTCCCTGCTATATTTTTATGCCTGGATTCCACAATTTTGTTCGGGTTTTCCGCACCACACAAATCATAGCGTAATGCCTGAGTAAGGCAGGTGTGTTACAAATGTGTGTTACCTGTTGTCCAGGTGAATGAAGTCCTGCAGGCAGAGCTCCCGTGTGTCCTGAGACAGATAGATGGTGTCCACGTCCTTCAGAAACAAACACAGAGCTGTGAGACGGACACTGAGACACACACAAGACGTGATGAGACGGACACTGAGACACACACGAGACGTGATGAGACGGACAGTGAGACACATACGAGACGTGATGAGACGGACAGTGAGACACACACGAGACGTGATGAGACGGACACTGAGACACACACGAGACGTGATGAGTCGGACAGTGAGACACATACGAGACGTGATGAGACGGACACTGAGACACACACGAGACGTGATGAGTCGGACAGTGAGACACATACGAGACGTGATGAGTCGGACAGTGAGACACATACGAGACGTGATGAGACGGACAGTGAGACACACACGAGACGTGATGAGACGGACAGTGAGACACACACAAGACGTGATGAGACGGACACTGAGACACACACGAGACGTGATGAGACGGACAGTGAGACACATACGAGACGTGATGAGACGGACACTGAGACACACACGAGACGTTATGAGACGGACACTGAGACACACACAAGACGTGATGAGTCGGACAGTGAGACACACACGAGACGTGATG
>NW_027508742.1:472500-477500 GCF_051911475.1 Siphateles boraxobius | reverse complement strand
ATCCTAAGTGTGTCTGTGCCTCCACACTGGGTCAGGCAGGGCTCGATGTGGCATAGTGGGTAATCGTTCCCCAAAGTGTCGTATGGACGCAGTGCGAGTTCCCTCAGAAGGGAACGTCTCGGGTTACGACTGTAACCCTTGTCCCCTGAGAAGGGAACGAGACACTGCGTCCCTTCACCACGCCTTCCCTGGGAGCGACTTGCTTCATCGCAGAAGCTAACTCTGTCGTGTCCCGGCGTCCCACATGTTATGTCCTGACGCAACGCCAATCAGGATTGGAATAGTTTCATTCATGCTTCAGACGCGCTACACTGTCGTATCGACACAGTGCGAGTTCCCTTCTCAGGGAACAAGGGTTACAGTCGAAACCCAAGATGTTTTTAATGGGTAAAACTACAATAACGTCTTCAGCTAATCAGCTTGAGATCTTTCATCTAAACTGGTTATTTCTCTTCAGTAGTGAATGTTTTATGAGCAGTATGATAATCATATTCATCCGCACAGTGCCGAAGCACAACCACAACAATGTTCTTCTGCAAAATGCATGCAGTTGCTTTTTAACCACTAGAGGGACAAAAGTTTCATCAAAGCTCACAGATCTCTATTTCAAGCTCATCTTGATTCATATGTGACAGAATGAATTGATATATAATAGTGTGAGTTGTTCACTGTAGTCCATTCATTCATTCCGGGTTGAGTTTTGGAGCGCTTGCGAACATTAAAAGTTGAGGGGAGTGACATCCTGTAACCAGCAGAATCGTGACCGACCACACACACATTCATTCAGAGAGCAGAAGTGAGAATAATGACTGGAAACATGCCGCTCAACTCCATCAGATGAAATAAGACACACAAACATCTGCTTCACTGAGACGCTTATTATCACTGACAAACGTGAATCACGACACTGAGGCTTTTGCAAAATCCTGTGCAGGCTCCTGGAATGTAAAGTGTGTGTGTGTGTGTATGTGAGAGAGAGAGAGAGAGTATGTGTGTGTGTGTATGTGAGAGAGAGAGAGAGAGAGAGAGTATGTGTGTGTGTGTATGTGAGAGAGAGAGAGAGAGAGAGAGAGAGAGAGAGAGAGAGAGAGAGTATGTGTGTGTGTGTATGTGAGAGAGAGAGAGAGAGAGAGAGAGAGAGAGAGAGAGAGAGTATGTGTGTGTGTGTATGTGAGAGAGAGAGAGAGAGAGAGAGAGAGAGAGAGAGATTATGTGTGTGTGTATGTGAGAGAGAGAGAGAGAGAGAGAGAGAGAGAGAGAGTATGTGTGTGTGTATGTGAGAGAGAGAGAGAGAGAGAGAGAGAGAGAGAGAGAGAGAGAGAGAGAGATTATGTGTGTGTGTATGTGAGAGAGAGAGAGAGAGAGAGAGAGAGAGTATGTGTGTGTGTGTATGTGAGAGAGAGAGAGAGAGAGAGAGAGAGATTATGTGTGTGTGTATGTGAGAGAGAGAGAGAGAGAGAGAGAGAGTATGTGTGTGTGTGTGCGTGTGTGTGTGTGTGTGTGTGTGTGTGTGTGTGTGTGTGTGTGTGTGTGTGTGTGTGTGTGTGTGTGTGTTCATGCCCAGAGGATCAGATCTCTGTCATGTCAGGGCAGGAGAATGAGGGTAAGAATGTGTAAACAGCAGAGCTTTACAGAGAAGAGCTGCTCAAACACATGAGCCGTCCTACAAACACTTTTCTCCAACTTTTTACCTGTCAAATCAGACTTTTTTCCACAATTGTGAGATCTGAACTCCCTAGAGAGAGTCAATACCAGAAGTAAAAACTCTAAAATTTTATTGGAAATCGACTTGACTTTTAACGATAAAGCTTTACAGTCAGCCCTACGGTGAGCTATGAGGTGGTTAACTGATGATATGTGCTTCTGTTGAAGGCCGTCAGTCTGTATTATTTCAACTTTTTCATCAAATAATTGTTTAACAGATTAATTCCTGGTGAAAAACTACATTACCCATAATGCCATACAGAAAAGTCCACCAATCAGAGAGTCGAAAAAAGCAAAACTTGCCAAAAGATCTCTATAGAATCTGTCACACTACACTCTCAAAACACTGAAATATTTGAATATATATATATATGCATATTTTTCAATAAACTTCGCAGTTTTATATTTCTCCATTGTTTTTAATTAGATGCTTCATAGGATTGTAGTTTCCCTCAGTTAAGCTGTTAATCTTATACCTTTGTATTTCTGTCTGATTTTCAAATACTTTTTTGCTTCAGATCAAAGTGTGTGATGTTTTGATTTTCTCTGTCGCTGGTTGGTTTGGTTCATGGCTTTATGAAGTTTTTAGGATCATTAATATCGTTCAGTGTCGGGACAGGAAACACATTTCCCTCACCAGGATTCTGCTGTCCAGTTTGTCACCTTTGACCTCCAGGTTGACCTTCTGAACCAAACACAGCTTGACCTGCTGCCCGACGGCCTCCTGAACGCTCTCTACACACACACACACACACACACACACACACACACACACACACACACACACACACACACACATACACACAGGTTAGAGAGTAGGGAGAAACACACATGTAAACTTCTCAGAATCATAATGAAACATCTGATAAATCAACAGACAAACACAAACATGACAAAAAGCATGCTTTCATGGCGTAATTGTGACATAAAAAGCAGACATTGTGAAATGAGGAAGAAATTATGATATAATTATAACACAAGAAGTAAAAATTATGACATTAAAGGTCATCATTTCGAGTTTGTCACAATTTTAAATTAATCCCATCATTCCTACTTTTAGTGTCATAGTTAAGATTTACTAAACCACGATTTTTGTCGATCCAGTCAATGTCGACGACTGTTATTATTATATTGATTATTATAACGGGCTTTGTCGCGTCACGTCACGACGCTCGCGCCAGCGTCAGGTGTGGGCGGAGCCTGAACTGGCCCCTCCCACCGCTAACATACCTTAATAATAATAAAGCGCTATGAAAGTCTCTTTATACTTTTCCAGTGTAAATGAGCACAAACGCGAGTTTAAGCAGTGCAGTCGCGTGCGCGTGCACACACACACACACACACACACACACACACACACACAGAGTAAGTCAAATGTGAGAGACTGAAGTGTTTTACCCAGCAGATCCTGAGGAACGCCTGACTCTTCTCCGCTCATCTTCTTCACTGGTTCTTCATGAGCTTCAGTTAAACCTTAAACACTTACACTTACAGTTACAGTTACAGACCTGAGAATGAGCCGGAACACACGAGCAATGAAACCCCTCCCGCGAGACAGACAGACAGACCCCGCCCTCATTCACCTGTCTATCTGTCTGCCTATCTGTCTGTCTGTCTGTCTGTCTGTCTCTCTGTATCTGATATCTGTCTGTCTGTCTGTCTGTATAAATCAGATGCGTCATTATTTGAATCACTCATGTCGCTGAACATTAAGTGTGTGGTGAAGAACTGTAATGTGTGTGTGTGTGTGTGTGTGTGTGTGTGTGTGTGTGTGTGTGAAGTTCCTCCGCTCCTCTCCGGCAGGGGGCGCCCCTGCACCACACGAGCAGTTCTTCATCAGTCCGACTCTGTGTGTATTAAATCCTTCTTCCTCCTGTAACGAACGGGCTACTAAAACTTTGAATCTATGCACACTTTTTGAGGTTTTTGTATAGTCTTTATTTAATATTATTATTTTATGTTTTGTGGGGAGGATTGTTATATTTACGTGATCTGTTTAATCAATATTTCCACATTTTATTTATTTGTTTATTTGTTTAATTTGTATATATTTTTTGTCTACTTTATTTCTTTTATTATTATTTTTTCTTTTCTTTTTATTCTCTCAATTCAAATGCAATGTAATATTTGGCCGCCCCTGAACCCCTGGCTCTTTTGTATTCTGTAGTTAATGTTTAAATAAAAAAATACAATTTGAACTTTCGCAGCCTTGCATTTGGATAAAAGATAAATCTGCTAAAATGCATAAATGCAACTGTAAAGACTCATGATCATGTGTGTGTGTGTGTGTGTGTGTGTGTGTGTGTGTGTGTGTGTGTGTGTGTGTGTGTGTGTGTGTGTGTGTGTGTGTGTGTGTTTTTTGTTCGCTACTGTCCAGCTTCAGTAATATAATGGCATGTTGTGTTTTATTGGAACTGAAACCGGAGGACTGCACTCAAACACACACACACACACACACACACACACACACACACACACACACACACACACTGTGTCTTTATATTCTAGGGTAGACTACAGATGAGTACAGTTTTTGCGTTTTATTTTTTCACACAAAATAACCGTTCATTGCAAATATAATAAATAAAGAAAATAACAATTGTGCAACATGTTTATTAATTCATCCATTTAAATTCATTTATTTTATTTCAATTAGCACTGGTTTAAATATATAAAACAGGAACAAATTTAATATATTAATTAATAACACAGTTTAAACATCACAAATATAAAATTGTATTTTCATTTGCGTCCTATGCTGGCTATTACACGTTTCACCCGTTATCATAATAACACTGAACAACTGAACAGTGTTTCCTAATATAACTCACGATACACGTGTGTCTCAACTTACCCCGCTGGCCACCTCGCCTTGCATGACGCAATACCATGAAATATGCCAGTTTTTAGGGCACAGAATAACGTTTGTCTCGTTTATCAGTCACATGAGGATAATACACTCTTCTCTGTGGAGTGTGTGTGCTGGAGTGAACGACTTATCTTAGACAAACACTTTTGCTCACATCTTCGGATCGGAGATGCGTCTGTTGTTCAGATTTCCCACGATCAAAGAGGACACTAATACACATGTGCACAGCAAACATCACAACTTGTGCTTGCTGCACACGCAAGCTATTCCTACACAGTCTACCCTACACAAGCCCATCAGAGTCACATCCATGATTCCCAGAAACCGAGAGGCGGATGGAGGACTGAGCATGTCCGATTCCTGGGCATTAAACACCAGTTACAGAGACAGAGATTACAGTTATCCGGAAACTTCTGTGTCGAAGTAT
>NW_027508742.1:450000-470000 GCF_051911475.1 Siphateles boraxobius | reverse complement strand
TCACACCTACAAAACACAATTGGCCAAATGGATAGTTTTCTTCTCAAAAACACATTTTGTTAAATATATACTAACTCTTCATTTCAAAATAGAACACATCTTTCTCTGCACACACTAACTTTACCAAAACGCTGGAAATCTGACTCAGAATGAAATTATTCTGTCAAAGAATAACACTTGTTTTCACTTCACAAGGTACATGCAGTCAATCAAAGTACACCATGTTTCAAAATACTGGCTATTGTTGACATTACAAAAACTTCATAGACTTTTGTGTTTCAGTTTTACAGGTATTTGCATGCAAAACATGCAATCCACCGTTTTTACACTAAATTTCTTGGTTGGGAACTGTATGTCCACATTTACAGTAATGTACACATTCAAAAGCATTCCAGTAAAAAGCAAATCTTTTTTTTTTTCCTTTACTGTTTACCAGCCTCTCTTAGTGAAAGACCGTGGTTGATTACATGGTCAATGATAGTGGCAATTTCATCACTGACTACTTTTCTTGCAGCCTTTGGAATGCCACCACCACTCATTCTGACACCTCTACCTTGCCCTCTCCTTGGGCCTGCTCTTCTCCCTGGCCCTGCATCTCTCACTGCATCTCTCACTGCACCTGCACCTCTCACTGCACCTCTCACTGCACCTCTCACTGCACCTGCACCTCTCACTGCACCTCTCACTGCATCTCTCACTGCACCTGCACCTCTCACTGCATCTCTCACTGCACCTCTCACTGCACCTGCACCTCTCACTGCATCTCTCACTGCACCTGCACCTCTCACTGCACCTCTCACTGCATCTATCACTGCACCTCTCACTGCACCTGCACCTCTCACTGCACCTCTCACTGCATCTATCACTGCACCTCTCACTGCACCTGCACCTCTCACTGCACCTCTCACTGCATCTATCACTGCATCTCTCACTGCACCTGCACCTCTCACTGCACCTGCACCTCTCACTGCACCTCTCACTGCATCTCTCACTGCACCTGCACCTCTCACTGCACCTCTCACTGCACCTCTCACTGCACCTGCACCTCTCACTGCACCTCTCACTGCACCTCTCACTGCACCTCTCACTGCACCTCTCACTGCACCTCTCACTGCACCTGCACCTCTCACTGCACCTGCACTTCTCACTGCACCTCTCACTGCACTTCTCACTGCACCTCTCACTGCACCTCTCACTGCACCTCTCACTGCACCTGCACTTCTCACTGCACCTCTCACTGCACTTCTCACTGCACCTCTCACTGCACCTCTCACTGCACCTCTCACTGCACTCGTCCAGACATTACAGTGTTTGTCTTTTTCTGTTTCTGTGTCCAAAAACATAACTCCTCAAAGTCCTCCGTTTACTGTATAAGTGTCAATGTAATAGGAAAAAAATAACCCCTGCTACTGAGTCTAAGCCAGACTGGAATCAGCTATGGTTGGCCCAATTTACCCAACATAAATCAGCTACGGTGTGTCAATTATTCAATTGTTTGTTTATAATCAGCTGAGATATCTTGTTTTTGAACTGATATAATTGCAGAAGCAGATGTTTTTATACTGAATCTAAGGTTTGGAATATCGTTTTTGCTATTGTGGGATGGTGTGTGTTAACATTTGTAAATACTACAAAAACAATCCATAATTTTGTTGGGAGGTATAACTTGTCTGTTAAGAAAATGTAAGCATTGTGGAAATGTGTTCACTGACTGCATATTGTGTGAAAACGACATGAAATGTGTGAATGGTATGGCCACAAAAGACCGATGCTGTGCTAATTGTGTTTAGAGTTTTGAAAATGTGACAACTGGTTGGACAAACGCTTGTTAGCGACTGAAAAAAACTGTAATACATTTTTGGATATACCATGTAAACACTGTTGCTCTAAATCTAAAGCTCTTTGGTCTTGCATACGCTTATATCTACATTTCAATTGGTTGGTTAGTTAAGCAATTAGTGTTTGCACATGTGAGGAGTGTGTGTGTGTGACCTGGTGAATAAGTGTAGCATTTTGATTGGCTGTGTTTGGAAATGGAAAGCAAGTCACTTCCTGATAGATCTTTGTGTTTTAGGAAGAGAATTGTGTGTAGTGTTTTGAAAAAAGTGTTTTATGCAATTGAAAACTGAGTCAAAGGCTGAGAAATAGCTTATGGTTTTGAAGATTTGCCATGTAGTTTTGCACTTTGCGTGAGAGGTTTAAAAAATCGTGTGATATGAAAAGACTTTGTGTGTAAGCAGTTGGTAAAAACGGTGAACCCAGGTTTCTGCTGGTGTGAGTGAGGCCAGCAGGGGGCGCTGTTCAAACTGGCATGAATTAATTATACAATTGGTTTGTTTCACAATAAAAAAAAAAAAATCTTGTGTTAGTAGCACAACAACATTGTTATCATTGTTGTGTTTCAGATGCTGAATGTTGAAATCTGTGTGACTCAAGCATAGTCGATTGCAGGATTACAAATACAGAAGGATTACATCAACCCAATTAAAAGTTTCACAAGGTGTTTATGCATGAGTCATGAGTGTTTATACAATTTTAAATGATCATTATTTGACATGAAAAATAGAGTATTTAGAGATGTAGTTAAATAAAAGCTTCCCAAAACAATTTAGTCCAAATCACAGTCTTTGCTGTCCCAACTTAATTGATATAAGTAGTGTAGAACATTATATAGAAACTGTGTCTATTCCTCGCTTAGTGAGGCCAAACAATAAATCTAGTGTAGGATCTAGCAAAAATCTTATTGTAATTAAACCAGAAAATCTAAATA
Source organism: Siphateles boraxobius (assembly GCF_051911475.1). Classification (NCBI taxonomy): domain Eukaryota; kingdom Metazoa; phylum Chordata; class Actinopteri; order Cypriniformes; family Leuciscidae; genus Siphateles; species Siphateles boraxobius. Next base: position 467,230 of record NW_027508742.1, on the reverse strand, counting down.
TCAGTGAACAAAAACAATTTCTAAAGCTAGGTCTTCTAAACATTAGATCGCTCACACCTAAGGCGGTTATTGTAAATGAAATGGTCACAGATAATAGTTTCGATGTACTTTGCCTTACTGAAACCTGGCTTAAACCAAATGATTATTTCGGTCTAAATGAGTCCACTCCACCAGGATACTGTTATAAGCATGAGCCCCGTCTGATCGGTCGTGGCGGCGGTGTTGCAACAATCTATAGAGATATTCTAAATGTTACTCAGAAAACAGGTCACAGGTTTAATTCGTTTGAAGTACTTGTGCTAAATGTTACGCTCTTAGATGTAAGAAACAAATCCATATTATCTCTAGCCTTGGCTACCCTATATAGACCTCCAGCGCCCTATGCTGACTTCCTAAAAGAGTTTGCATACTTTCTCTCAGATCTATTGGTCAATGTCGATAAAGCAATAATTGTTGGAGACTTTAACATACACGTAGATAACACAAATGATGCGTTAGGGACTGCGTTTACAGATTTATTAAACTCCTTTGGGGTCACGCAAAACGTCAGTGGTCCCACTCATCGTCTAAATCATACACTAGACTTAATTTTATCATATGGAACCAATCCAACTGATATAAATATTATACCGCAAAGTGACGATCTCACTGATCATTACATGGTAACTTGTATAATACGTACTGCTGAAATTTGTCATGTTGCGCCACGTTATCGACCAGGCAGAACAATCGTTCCAACCACTATAGATAGATTCTCAAATAGCTTACCTGATCTATCTCAGCTGCTCAGTGAACCCAAACAAACAGATGAACTAGAGGAAATGACTAGCAGTTTGAGCACCATTTTCTCTAGTACACTAGATATTGTTGCACCAATTAGATTAAAAAAGGTTAGAGAGAAAACTAAAGCACCATGGTACAACAGTGCTACGCATGCAATCAAGAGAGAAACTCGTAACTTATAGCGTAAATGGAAACAAACTAATTTAGAGGTCTTTAGAATCGCGTGGAAAGACAGTATGTCACGTTATAAAAAGGCTCTAAAAGCAGCCAGGGCTGAGCATCTCCACAAACTAATGGAAAATAACCAAAATAATCCAAGGTTTTTATTCAACACCGTGGCTAGACTAACAAATAAACAAACATCACCTGAGCAAAATATTCCGTTACAGTATAGTAGTAATGATTTTATGAATTACTTCAATGAGAAAATAGAAAGCATCCGTAACACAATTGTAAATGTACACTCTTTTATGGTATCTTATGATTCAGCCTCAATTATGGCCCCTCTAGAACAACTCCGCTTTACAACTATAGGACAGGAAGAGCTAAATAAACTTATCATTGCATCTAAACCAACAACATGTTTATTAGATCCAATACCCACTAAACTACTGAAAGAAGTGTTACCTGTAGTGGAAGAGCCTCTTCTCAATATTATTAACTCGTCTTTATTTTTAGGTCATGTTCCAAAAATATTCAAGCTGGCAGTAATAAAACCTCTCATTAAGAAACCGCAATTAGATCCAAATAACCTAGCAAATTACAGACCCATTTCAAATCTTCCATTTATGTCTAAAATACTAGAAAAAGTTGTTTCCGCTCAATTGTGCTCTTTCTTACAAGAAAATGATATCTATGAAAAATTCCAGTCAGGATTCAGACCGCATCATAGCACAGAAACTGCGCTAGTTAAAATAACAAATGATTTACTTTTAGCTTCTGACCAAGGCTGTATCTCAATACTAGTTCTACTCGATCTTAGCGCTGCGTTCGACACTATCGACCATAAAATACTCTTGGATCGACTACAAAACTGCACTGGTGTTCAGGGACAGGCATTAAGCTGGTTTAGATCGTACTTATCAGACCGTTATCATTTTGTCTGTTTAAATGGGGAAAAATCAAAGATAACGTCAGTAGACTATGGAGTGCCGCAAGGATCGGTGTTAGGCCCTCTGCTATTCTCAATATATATGCTGCCACTTGGTAATATTATAAGAAAACATGGAATTAATTTCCACTGTTATGCTGATGACACTCAATTATATATCTCATCACGACCAGATGAAAACACTAACTTATCTAAATTCACAGAGTGTCTAAATGATATAAAATGCTGGATGACGTGTACTTTCCTGCTATTAAATTCAGATAAAACGGAGGTATTACTTATTGGTCCAAAAAACTACCCACAAAATCCCTTACAATACAACTTTAATTTAGAAGGATGTCCTGTTACTTTATCCACTACAGTAAAAGACCTGGGTGTTATACTAGACCGCAACTTGACTTTCGAAAATCATATTTCATATATTACAAGAACAGCCTTTTTCCACCTTAGAAACATTGCTAAGCTACGTAACATGCTATCTGTTTCTGATGCAGAAAAGTTAGTTCATGCATTCATGACCTCGAGACTAGATTACTGTAATGCTTTATTAGCTGGTTGTCCTGCATCCTCAATAAACAAGCTACAGTTAGTGCAAAATGCAGCTGCTAGAGTTCTTACTAGATCAAGAAAATATGATCATATAACACCTATTTTATCATCTCTACACTGGTTACCTATTAAGTTCCGTATCAATTACAAAGTATTCCTACTGACCTATAAAGCCCTAAATGGTTTAGCTCCTGTGTATTTAACAGACCTTCTATCGCCATACAATCCATCGCGCTCTTTAAGATCACTAAATTCGAGGCTTCTGGTCATTCCTAGGATATCTAAGTCCACTAAAGGAGGGAGGGCGTTCTCGCATTTAGCTCCTTAACTCTGGAATAGCCTTCCTGAGCCTATTCCTAAATAGCGTTCGTCAGCTCCAGTTTGTATCCAGACTCTCACAGAGACTTCAGTTGCCCAAACACCTGCGATGAGACGACTCGACGCCTGTGAAGAGACGACTCGACGCCTGTGAAGAGACGACTCAACGCTGGCGATATGTTATGCCCTAAATTAATACATGATTAACTAACTGTATTTTTCTATGTACATTTCCGAAATGCACTTTCTGTAAAGCTGCTCTGAGACAATGTGTATTGTGAAAAGCGCTATACAAATAAATTTGAATTGAATTGAATTGAATTTATTGTTGCATCGCTGCTTCACTAAGAAGAAAATTACAATAATATAAATTAAGTTTAAAAGGGAACACTGTTCACCATAATAGTGAGTTCAAACAAAAACCTTTTAGGAAAATCAACATAAATTTATGAAGTCAGTTTATGTGATGTTCTCTCAAATTTTTCAGTTATATTGTCAATTAACTTTTCAAGATGACTTTGGGAAATGAGTGAATGCAACTAGAGAAAGAAAACCGCAGAAGAGGAGTGAACGGCTAATAAGAATAGCCTTAAACCAATCAATTAATCTTAACTTGGGTTTTCTTAATAAAAGGCATAGTATGTGAATAGGACAGATTACTAGATTAAGACATTAAGTAACGTTAACTAAAAACTGTTAGTTAGAACAACTGTTGGATTTTACAGTGCACTGGAAGAATGTTTGGGATGTTTGGGAACGTTTCCTATAACCTGGGTTTGTACATATTAAGCGTGTTTGTTTTTGCAAATAAAAATTAAATTAAATAAGTTCCAAGAATAGCAGTATGCAAAGAAACACACACAGCCTCATTCACAGGTACCGAAGAAGCACAAACACCAACTCTTGATAAATTTGAGTACATCCCGATATAGACCGTCGCTGACGCGCAATACATTTTCTAATCAAATGAGCCACGGAGCCACTAACCGTAATTACAGTTAATGATGAACATAAAGGGAAAGGCCCAGATAAAATCCATTGAAAACATTTCCCCCTTTAAAAAGAAAAGGGGGAAACACTCAACTAAACACTCATGCGAAGAACTTTGATTTCTGATGTGAGAAAACAGAAGCTCTGGTTTCTATTCTTTACGAAGAGGAAACTTTCTCTTGTTTCTTTTTTAGTTTCGACTACCGTGATGTGGGGTTTGAAACATGAACTGGAAACAATATGATGTGACATCATCATGCTTGCTTCAACACGTCACTGACATGCCAGGCATGTCCCGGATTCCAGATCCTCAGAGTTTCCAAACAAGGCGCTTCAGGAGCCCAACAAAACACCATGCGGTAATCATAACCACATGCAAATGAGGCATATTCACACGAAAGAGGAATAAATGATCTGGGTTTGCATGTGAGCACACTGGAAGTACAGTATTTGAATGTCACACTAATGACACTGACCATCAACCTGTGTGTGTGTGTGTGTGTGTGTGTGTCTTCCTTCAAGCTTTTAAAACCATTCCAAACCTTATTTTACTATTATTTTTATACTCTATACCAGGGGTCGGCAACTTTTTTGTCTTGAAGTGCCATTTTTAAGTGTTTATCACTGTGCCATAACCCCACCCCAATATGTATAAATACACATATTTTAAATATTCATATTGGCTAACATAGAAATGGTGCAGAACCTTAAAAGGGCCTATTTCTGAAGCAATTTTTCATACAATTTGTTTTACTTTTGTCAAAATCCGTTAGTTTGCTTGTTTCCAGCTTAAAATTAGACTTTGAATAACAGATTTCCAGAGGGCCTGTTTACACCTGGTCATTCATGCGTTTTAAATGGTTAGATAGCTATCCGTTTTGTTAAAAATGTTACATTTACAATGGGCAACGGAACTGTCTCCTGCAAAATTCAATTCCTGCGCTTTATGCAAATTTAACAGCGTTCACGTCAAAGAAAGCAACATCAAGACCAAAGACCGCAATTGGAGAGAGAGAGAGAGAGAGAGAGGCTTCAGCATTGGTGGGATAATTTATTACTTTTAATGAAGACGATTCAACTGTGTGCTTCAGGATGAGACGCTGAACTTTGTTTCATTTGCAGCAGTTTTCTGTTCAGTTTTCTGTTCAGCCCCCAGCCTCCCTCAAGCCTCCTTCTTCACTGCTGGTTCTGCCCCCAGCCTCAAGCCTCCTTCATCACTGCTGGCTCTGCCCCCAGCCTCAAGCCTCCTTCATCCCTGCTGGTTCTGCCCCCAGCCTCAAGCCTCCTTCATCACTGCTGGCTCTGCCCCCAGCCTCAAGCCTCCTTCATCCCTGCTGGTTCTGCCCCCAGCCTCAAGCCTCCTTCATCACTGCTGGTTCTGCCCCCAGCCTCAAGCCTCCTTCATCACTGCTGGTTCTGCCCCCAGCCTCAAGGCTCCTTCATCACTTTTTCGTCCTGCCCCCAGCCTCAAGCCTCCTTCATCACTGCTGGTTCTGCCCCCAGCCTCAAGCCTCCTTCATCACTGCTGGTTCTGGCCTCAGCCTCAAGCCTCCTTCATCACTGCTGGTTCTGCCCCCAGCCTCAAGCCTCCTTCATCACTGCTGGTTCTGCCCCCAGGCTCAAGCCTACTTCATCACTGCTGGTTCTGTCCCCAGCCTCAAGTCTCCTTCATCACTGCTGGTTCTGCCCCCAGGCTCAAGTCTACTTCATCACTGCTGGTTCTGCCCCCAGCCTCAAGTCTCCTTCATCACTGCTGGTTCTGCCCCCAACCTCAAGTCTCCTTCATCACTGCTTGTTCTGCCCCCAGCCTCAAGCCTCCTTCATCACTACTGGTTCTGCCCCCAGCCTCAAGTCTCCTTCATCACTGCTGTTTCTGCCCCCAGCCTCAATCCTCCTTCATCACTGCTGGTTCTGCCCCCAGCCTCAAGCCTCCTTCATCACTGCTGGTTCTGCCCCCAGCCTCAAGCCTCCTTCATCACTGCTTGTTCTACCCCCAGCCTCAAGCCTACTTCATCACTGCTGGTTCTGCCCCCAGCCTCAAGTCGCCTTCATCACTGCTGTTTCTGCCCCCAGCCTCAAGCCTCCTTCATCACTGCTGGTTCTGCCCCCAGCCTCAAGCCTCCTTCATCACTGCTGGTTCTGCCCCCAGCCTCAAGCCTCCTTCATCACTTTTGGTCCTGCCCCCAGCCTCAAGTCTCCTTCATCACTGCTGGTTCTGGCCCCAGCCTCAAGTCTCCTGCATCACTGCTGGTTCTGCCCCCAGCCTCAAGTCTCCTTCATCACTGTTGGTTCTGCCCTCAGCCTCAAGTCTCCTTCATCACTGCTGGTTCTGGCCCCAGCCTCAAGCCTCCTTCATCACTGCTTGTTCTGTCCCCAGCCTCAAGTCTCCTTCATCACTGCTGGTTCTGCCCCCAGCCTCAAGTCTCCTTCATCACTGCTGGTTCTGCCCCCAGCCTCAAGCCTCCTTCATCACTGCTGGTTCTGCCCCCAGCCTCAAGCCTCCTTCATCACTGCTGGTTCTGCCCCCAGCCTCAAGTCTCCTTCATCACTGCTGGTTCTGCCCCCAGCCTCAAGTCTCCTTCATAACTGCTGGTTCTGCCCCCAGCCTCAAGCCTCCTTCATCACTGCTGGTTCTGCCCCCAGCTTCAATTCTCCTTCATCACTGCTGGTTCTGTCCCCAGCCTCAAGCCTCCTTCATCACTGCTGGTTCTGTTCCCAGGCTCAAGCCTCCTTCATCACTGCTCGTTCTGCCCCCAGCCTCAAGTCTCCTTCATCACTGCTGGTTCTGCCCCCAGCCTCAAGTCTCCTTCATCACTGCTTGTTCTGTCCCCAGCCTCAAGCCTCCTTCATCACTTTTTGTCCTGCCCCCAGCCTCAAGTCTCCTTCATCACTGCTGGTTCTGCCCCCAGCCTCAAGCCTCCTTCATCACTGCTGGTCCTGCCCAGCCTATGACTCCCTCCTCCTCTGTCCTCAGTTCCTCGGCCCTGCCTCCACTGGCTCCCTTCAGCTCCCCAGCTCCTCCTTTTAGTAAACCCGTCCAGCTACACAGATCAGCTTTGGTCTTCCTGGTCTCCAGCCCTTCCCTGGAGTCGATCCCCTGGCTCACCTCGAGCCTCCGAGCCTGGACTCCTCCTCGGCCCTCCGATCCATCAGATCCACATTGGCTCCACTCTCCCTCAGTTCCACCAGCTCCATCTGTTGGACTCCGCTGGGCTTCCTTGTTCCTCTGGCTTCACCTCAGACTTCTGGGTCTCCGGTTACCCTCTGGCTCTGCCTCATTCTGCAGAGCCCCTGTCTCCTCCTCGGTTCCGTGAGGCTGTGGCTTCGTCTCGGCCCTCCAGCTTACAGTGTCACCCCGGGTCTTCATCCCCTTGGTTCCTGGGTCACTCCTGGCTCCTTCCTCCATCTTCTGCTCCTTTATCCTGCCCACTGCACCTCCTCCAATGAACTTTGTTTCTGTTTTTCTTAGTGTTTGTTTCTACACTAAGGTGTAGTTTCAGTGCAAGGATGCACCTTCCATGAGGGAGAAGTTATGTCAGGTTTATGTTCTGTTTCTTTTGGGATTTAGTTGCTTTTGCCCTGTTTCCCTGTGTTTCTGTTTCATCTGCATGTATGTTCCTGCTCTTAATTGGTTGCTTTGGTTTTTGATTAGTCCTCCGCACCGTGTCTAGTCTTGTTTAGTCTCTGTGTATTTAAACCCTCTGTTCAGTTTAGTTTGTTAAACATGTTTGATATTCAAGACTCTTGATTAGGCTGCCTCCGACAGCATACCCAAATAGCCAATGAGAGTGAGCAAGAGGCACCAACCGTTGCATGCTTTTATAGCTTAAACATGACAGCCACAAACATGTCTCGAAAGTGGAGTCTAACATCATGTAACATCTGCATTAGCATTAGCCAGATTGCTGCTAGAAATAACAATTAATTACCAACTAACCCCTAGCTCATGCTGCAAAGTGCATAAGCCACGTCTATACTGTCACATTTGATCACTCGAGTTTCTGTGAGATCTCGCTAGTGTGTCCCAGGCCTTAGACTGCTGGGTAACACTTTATTTGACAATATTACAACATTATATTTGTCCTTATTATGTGTTACATGTACGTACCATAGTAATCACAGAAAATTTTGCATAATTACATTGAACTAACCCTTAGCCAAACTCTAATCCTATAGTAAGTACGTTAATTAATATTACTCAGTACTTAAATATATAATTGCACTGTAAAAAAGACACCTTAAAATAAAGTGTAACCGACTGCTGCTAACGGAACCTCTACTTCATTGTGGAACCATCTGTGACATATAGGTAATTATATATATATATATATATATATATATATACACTCTTATCAATAGACTGTTTTCAGGTTCATATGAGTGCAGTAATTCAAAGAAAAACAATGGAATATTTAATATATTTCACAACCACAAGAAACTCTTTTCACTGTTTTTAATGGAGCTGTTTTGCATTATACAGTTTAGTTAAAAAAATTAAATAATAAATAGAGATCAAAGTTTCAATGTAAAACCCCCCCAAAAAATCTAATATTTACAAAACAGTTGAGTCTCCTTCAAAAACGTGAATATAGTGCATTTGAAATTTATTGACCGGACACATTCTAAAGTTCTCAAATACATCATACATCCAGCATCCTTTAGTGTAACAGAAACCAAATCTTTAATGTAAGTGAACAAAATCTCACTCATTTTTTTAAAAAGCAGGTGAAAGACATCAGACTGGAAGCAGAGCAGCAGAGGCTTCACGTCTCACACTGTCGTGTTACTGCAGCGCTGCTGGAAACTGCGGACTCTGTGTGAAATTCTGTTAGCTAAATAACACAGATCCGAATCCTCGCGAATCATGGGAAGGTCCAGCAGCTCTGAGGAACCATCAGCCACCCGGAGCACGTCTCTCTTGCGGAGTTTCTTCTGCAGACGGCGGTCCACTAAGTGCTTCAGACGCAGGATGGGAATCTTGTACTGAATGTGCAGACCGGTCAGAACCGGCTCGAGTAAACGTGCCCAACCTGGAGGAAAAACACCAGCGTATGAATGTAAGGATGTGCTTTAAAGGGAAAGTTCACCTAAAAATTAAAATTAGCCCATGATTTACTCTCCCTCAAGACATGCTAGGTGTATATGACATTCTTCTTTCAGACGAATACAATCAGAGTTATATTAATAAACACCCTGATGCTTCCGAGCTTTATAATGGCAGTGGATTGCAACCATCAGATTGAAGCTCATAAAAGTGCATGTGTCCATCAGTGCATCTATCCATCATAAAAGTACATCTATCCATCATAAAAGTGCATCTATCCATCATAAAAGTACATCTATCCATCATAAAAGTGCATCTATCCGTCATAAAAGTACATCTATAGTATCCATCATAAAAGTGCATCTATCCATCATAAAACTGCATCTGTCCGTCATTAAAGTGCATCTGTCCATCATAAAAGTGCATCTATCCATCATAAAAGTGCATCTATCCATCATAAAAGTGCATCTGTCCATCATTAAAGTGCATCTATCCATCATAAAAGTGTGTCTATCCATCATAAAAGTGCATCTGTCCATCATTAAAGTACATCTATCCATCATAAAAGTGTCTATCCATCAAAAAAGTGCATCTGTCCATCATTTAAGTACATCTATCCATCATAAAAGTGTCTATCCATCATAAAAGTGCATCTATCCATCATAAAAGTGCATCTATCCATCATAAAAGTGCATCTGTCCATCATAAAAGTGTCTATCCATCATAAAAGTGCATCTGTCCATCATAAAAGTGCATCTGTCCATCATAAAAGTGCATCTGTCCATCATTAAAGTACATCTATCCATCATAAAAGTGTCTATCCATCATAAAAGTGCATCTGTCCATCATAAAAGTGCATCTATCCATCATTAAAGTGCATCTATCCATCATAAAAGTGCATCTATCCATCATTAAAGTGCATCTATCCATCATAAAAGTGTCTATCCATCATAAAAGTGCATCTGTCCATCATAAAAGTGCATCTATCCATCATAAGTGTCTATCCATCATAAAAGTGCATCTGTCCATCATAAAAGTGCATCTATCCATCATAAAAGTGCATCTATCCATCATAAAAGTGCATCTATCCATCATAAAAGTGCATCTATCCATCATAAAAGTGCATCTGTCCATCATAAAAGTGCATCTATCCATCATTAAAGTGCATCTATCCATCATAAAAGTGCATCTGTCCATCATAAAAGTGCATCTATCCATCATAAAAGTGCATTTATCCATCATAAAAGTGCATCTGTCCATCATAAAAGTGCATCTATCCATCATAAAAGTGCATTTATCCATCATAAAAGTGCATCTGTCCATCATAAAAGTGCATCTATCCATCATAAAAGTGCATCTGTCCATCATAAAAGTGCATCTATCCATCATTAAAGTGCATCTCTCCATCATAAAAGTGCATCTGTCCATCATAAAAGTGCATCTATCCATCATAAAAGTGCATCTCTCCATCATAAAAGTGCATCTCTCCATCATAAAAGTGCATCTGTCCATCATAAAAGTGCATCTATCCATCATAAAAGTGCATCTATCCATCATAAAAGTGCATCTATCCATCATAAAAGTGCATCTATCCATCATAAAAGTGCATCTATCCATCATAAAAGTGCATTTATCCATCATAAAAGTGCATCTGTCCATCATAAAAGTGCATCTGTCCATCATAAAAGTGCATCTGTCCATCATAAAAGTGCATCTATCCATCATAAAAGTGCATCTATCCATCATTAAAGTGCATCTATCCATCATAAAAGTGCATCTATCCATCATAAAAGTGCATCTATCCATCATAAAAGTGCATTTATCCATCATAAAAGTGCATCTGTCCATCATAAAAGTGCATCTGTCCATCATAAAAGTGCATCTGTCCATCATAAAAGTGCATCTATCCATCATTAAAGTGCATCTCTCCATCATAAAAGTGCATCTGTCCATCATAAAAGTGCATCTATCCATCATAAAAGTGCATCTCTCCATCATAAAAGTGCATCTGTCCATCATAAAAGTGCATCTATCCATCATAAAAGTGCATCTATCCATCATAAAAGTGCATCTATCCATCATAAAAGTGCATCTATCCATCATTAAAGTGCATCTATCCATCATAAAAGTGCATCTATCCATCATAAAAGTGCATCTATCCATCATAAAAGTGCATCTATCCATCATAAAAGTGCATCTATCCATCATAAAAGTGCATCTGTCCATCATAAAAGTGCATCTATCCATCATAAAAGTGCATCTGTCCATCATAAAAGTGCATCTATCCATCATTAAAGTGCATCTGTCCATCATAAAAGTGCATCTGTCCATCATAAAAGTGCATCTGTCCATCATAAAAGTGCATCTGTCCATCATAAAAGTGCATCTATCCATCATAAAAGTGCATCTGTCCATCATTAAAGTGAATCTATCCATCATAAAAGTGCATCTGTCCATCATAAAAGTGCATCTATCCATCATTAAAGTGCATCTGTCCATCATAAAAGTGCATCTGTCCATCATAAAAGTGCATCTGTCCATCATAAAAGTGCATCTGTCCATCATAAAAGTGCATCTGTCCATCATAAAAGTGCATCTATCCATCATAAAAGTGCATCTGTCCATCATTAAAGTGAATCTATCCATCATAAAAGTGCATCTGTCCATCATAAAAGTGCATCTGTCCATCATAAAAGTGCATCTGTCCATCATTAAAGTGAATCTATCCATCATAAAAGTGCATCTATCCATCATAAAAGTGCATCTGTCCATCATAAAAGTGCATCTGTCCATCATAAAAGTGCATCTATCCATCATAAAAGTGCATCTGTCCATCATTAAAGTGAATCTATCCATCATAAAAGTGCATCTGTCCATCATAAAAGTGCATCTGTCCATCATAAAAGTGCATCTGTCCATCATAAAAGTGCATCTGTCCATCATAAAAGTGCATCTATCCATCATTAAAGTGCATCTCTCCATCATAAAAGTGCATCTGTCCATCATAAAAGTGCATCTGTCCATCATAAAAGTGCATCTGTCCATCATAAAAGTGCATCTGTCCATCATAAAAGTGCATCTATCCATCATAAAAGTGCATCTGTCCATCATAAAAGTGCATCTATCCATCATAAAAGTGCATCTGTCCATCATTAAAGTGAATCTATCCATCATAAAAGTGCATCTATCCATCATAAAAGTGCATCTGTCCATCATAAAAGTGCATCTGTCCATCATTAAAGTGAATCTATCCATCATAAAAGTGCATCTATCCATCATAAAAGTGCATCTGTCCATCATAAAAGTGCATCTGTCCATCATAAAAGTGCATCTATCCATCATAAAAGTGCATCTGTCCATCATAAAAGTGCATCTGTCCATCATAAAAGTGCATCTGTCCATCATTAATGAGCATCTGCACTATCATACTGCTGATATTTATGTTACTTCCGATGTCACAAGCTGCATAAGTTGCGTTTTAGGCTTAAGTCGGATCCGTATGTGCGTTTGCCCAGAAGCTAGTTATTTTACTTTATAAAGTTTTAAATATTAATATTTTTCTTACACAAACTCATCATTTTGCTTCAGAAGGCCTTTATTAACCAGCCGGAGCCATAAGGAGCACTTTATGATGGACAGATGCACTTTTATGAGCTTCAATCTAATGGTTGCAATCCACTGCCATTATAAAGCTCTGAAGCGCCAGGGTGTTTATTAATACACTTAATACACACTTGATTTGTTAAGCGCTGTGAGTCAGTGTGAACGCGTCTGTACCGCTGTCAGTGAGTTGTTGGCAGGTCGCACACACACTGTCGTGCCAGCGCGATCCGGGCAGCAGCCGATGCTCAGCGTCGCAGGTTCTGTGAGGCTCACACACTGCATGCGCTTGTGTCATGTTTGCAAACCAGCCGTCTGCGCAGACCTCACACACCGTGTCTCTGTGCGGCGTCCCTGCAAACACACACACACACACACACACAATGCATCACAATCACATAATCCTCCTTCAGGCTGAATCACTGTGCGCAGACAGTGTGTCACTGTGGTTTAACACAGGTTGTTGCTGGAAACACAACATCTGTTTTGTTAAAGACACTAATTTTCTTTTAATCATAATGATCATAGAGTTCATAAGTCCAACTTTACAGTTGCCAAGCGCAGAACTCGTGTTTAGGTGTGAGTGTATGAGCTGTTGCATGGCAACCGTAAACAGACTCGATGCGATGCGTTTCCACAGTTATTAACTGAATCAGCAACGCTTTTTACATTTTCACTGAAAGTACATTTAATAACACTATACTTTAATTTAATGCTGAGGTCAAAACACAGTTACAGCTGAGAGTTTATAATACAGTGAGTGACTTCTTTTCTCTGAGAAACCTGTGTCCATAGTTAAACTGAAAATCATGAATTATTCAGTGTATTAACTAATAACTTTTATTGAACTTTGCTGTCTTTTATCACAGCAGAACTTAAATGTAATAAATTAAATAATTTACTGTATATAAATACATAAATACATACATTTTTTAAATTAATGTGTGATATTAAAATAATATTTTGAGTAGGCTAATTCATTTTTAATTTACTATATATTTCAATGTCATAAGATAATAAAACGTGTGATATTAAGAACATTTTGAGTAATTAATGTATAATATATACACACAATTTAGTTTAAGATAAATTACTTATAGGCTATAAAACACACACACACACACACACAAACACACACACACACAAACACACACACTCTCTCTCATACATTTTTTAAATTAAAATTAGATTTTGAGTAGGCAAATTAATTATTAATTTAATATATATTTCAATGGCATAAAATAATGAAATATGTGATATTAATAACATTTTGAGGTTATATTAACGTATATAAATTACTTATAGGCTATAAAACACACACACACACACACACACACACACACACACACACACACTCACACGTGTGTGTTTTCCTCAGGTAGGCTTTATCTCACCTGCAGCTTTGACTCCGTGACCCGCTTTACACCCGGTGTGTCTCTTGCAGAAGTGCTGATCCCAGTAGAATCCGGGCTCACATTCACACACCGTGTTCACGGTTCCGTTGCACGGGCGCGCGACCCGCTGGTGGTCCGAGCACGCGTCGCACAGCAGACAGTCCGGGATGTAGTTCCAGAACTCGGTGAACAGACCCGGGCCGCACGGCACACACTCGGTCCGGTGAGAGCGCGTGCAGTGCGCGCGCATGCGGAACCCCGGGGCACAGCGGTTGCACAGCAGCGTCTCTCCGGTCACCGGGTCCCGGCGCCGGTACAAGCGAAAGTGACCATCCGCAGCCAGAGCCGACAGAACCGGCACAACCAACAGTAAGAAAAACAACTGGAGAGAGGAAATATCCGTGAATGATGAGACGTTACTTTCACACACTGATCACAGAACACTTCCTAAAATGTAACAACGAATCAAGGGTTTTCTGTAAAGCTGATTTGAAACAATGTGTCAAGTGAAAATCGTGATACAAATAAGCATGAACTGAACTGGTGTGATCTGTCACTCACCATCCCGCGCGCCGTGCCTGCCGGACTTCATTGATGAGCGCGGTGCGCGCGCTTTATATAGAACTCACTCGCTCGCTCACACACACACACACACTCTCTCTCTCTCTCTCTCTCTCTCTCTCTCTCTCACACACACGCACACGCACACGGAATCAATCAATCACATAGAGAAAATAAACAAGTCATCAGATGAGAATACCTTAGAAGTGATGCTCGCGAATGTTACAGTGAGGTGCTGAAACTCCAGAAGAAAACCGCTGAAAAAAGAAAACTCACATTAATGGAGAAACTCGAGGCACAGCAACAGAAAACAACCACACACTCCAGAGTTAACAGGAAACGTTTTCTCAAAGTTATGAACAGACGTTCGTTCAAATGTATCTGCTTTTTAATAACGTTCTCAAAACATCAGCAAAAAAACATTATTTATACATCATTCATGGAGCGTTTCTTTTTTGACACGTGACGTTTTTGTTGGATGTTCATTAACGTTTTTTAAATGTTAGCCTACTTCTTGTTTCAGAACGTTCAGAGAACATTCAGAAATAATGTTTTTTCATAACTTAATGAGAACAGATCGTCCGATGTTCGTCATATGATGAAGATCTTGTTGTTATCATCAGTTCTGTTTAGAGTGATAAAAACCCATCAGATCCTCACAACTCTAATGCATTTCATAAGGCTGAATTAATTGAATAAAATATATTTTTTTCTTAAAAACCATCATGAGGTAATTTATTGAATTAGTGCACTTAAAGGCATGCATATTAATGTTGTTATCAATGAATTATTGATTTGAGAATTTACTCTATTGTCTGAAACTGAATTCACTTCATTAATTTTGCAACGTTATTTTCCAGTGAAGCTGTTTTGAGACAATCTGTACTGTGTATAATCTGCGTTTGATTTCTAGAACACAGAATATTAGATTATTAGAATATTTTAGATGAACATGAACCCTGATTCATTTTTTCAGTTTGAGCTCGAGCGCCTCCTGCAGGCGGAGGATGATGATGACGACGATGATGGTGATGAAGATGATGAAGAGGATGATGATGATGATGAAGATGACGACGATGATGGTGATGAAGAGGATGATGATGATGATGATGAAGATGATGATGAAGATGACGACGATGATGATGGTGATGAAGAGGATGAAGAGGATGATGATGATGATGATGAAGATGACGACGATGGTGATGATGATGAAGATGATGATGATGATGATGATGATGAAGATGACGACGATGATGGTGATGAAGAGGATGATGATGATGATGATGATGATGAAGATGATGATGAAGATGAGGATGAAGGTGATGATGACGATGATGATGGTGATGATGATGGTGATGAAGATGATGATGATGATGATTATGGTGATGAGGATGATGATGATGATGATGAAGATGATGGCGATGAGGATGAAGATGATGAAGATGAGGATGATGATGATGATGAAGATGATGAAGAAGATGATGATGATGGTGATGATGAAGATGATGATGATGGCGATGATGAAGATGATGAAGGTGATGATGAAGATGATGAAGGTGATGATCTCGGAATTGACTCTTCGTTCTGATGACTTCATGTCAGAACTTTAATGTCGACACGCTGGAATCATTCATTACAGTTACAGAAACTATGAAACTATAGACTGTGTCTGTTCCCCGAATTAGGAAATACAAAAAACTTCCAAACCCATCTAACAGTAAAAATTTAATTGATGTTCAACAAATAAAAAACAAATATAATACAAATGAACAAATTGATAAAGCTCATTTCTATCAGAGTTAGTACTGGCTGCAGATAAAGTCCTAATTGTTGGTGATTTTAATAATCATTGTAGACAACGAAAAATACATGGAAGCAGAGCTCGATCGCATACAGAGAGGCCTTAAAAATTAGAAGAAAATAAACATAATCCTAGGTATTTATTTCGAAACCGTGGCTAAACTAACGAAAAATAAAGCTTCAATCCCAGACGTTTTCCAGCCAGCACAGCAGTAATTACTTTATGAACTTCTTTACTTACAAGATTGATAATATCAGGGATAAAATTATAACTATGCAACCGTCTACTACAGTATCGCATCAGACAGTGCAGTGTAGTCTCACTGACGAAACCTTACAGTCATTCATTGCTATAGGAGAGGGTGAATTTTACAAACTTTAAATCGCTTGTTTAAAAGGCCGATCTCGAATCTACCTTTTCTGTCAAAGATACTAGAAAAGGCAGTATCCTCAAAACTGTGTTCCTTTCTAGAAAGAAATGATATCTGTGAGATTTCCAGTCAGGATTTAGACCGCACCATAGCACTGAGACAGCTCTCATTAGAGTCACAAATGATTTGCTCTAATCATCCGATCGTGGTTGTATCTCTCTATTAGTGTTACTCGATCTTAGTGCTGCATTTGACACTATCAACCACAACATTCTTTTAAATAGACTCTAAATTATGTTGGCATTAGTGGAATTGCATTAGCATGGTTTAAATCATATTTATCTGACCGCTATCAGTTTGTAGCAGTAAATGAAGAGATGTCTTATCGATCACAAGTTCAGTATGGCGTACCACAAGGCTCAGTACTAGGACCGCTGCTGTTCACTCTGTACATGCTACCCTCACTCACACACACACACACACACACACACACACACACACACACACACACACACACACACACACACACACACACACACACACACACACACACACACACACACACACACACACACACACACACACACACACACACACACGACGCTTAGGAGATATCATTAGGAAACATGGCATTAGTTTTCACTGTTATGCTGATGCATAGCTGATATAAAAAACTGGATGACTAGTAATTTCCTACTACTTAATTCTG
>NW_027508742.1:397500-442500 GCF_051911475.1 Siphateles boraxobius | reverse complement strand
ACCTTCACTGAGATAACACACACTGTCACTCAGAACACACTGAGAGTAACAACACTACACAACCCTCACTGAGATAACACACACTGTCACTCAGAACACACTGAGAGTAAACACACTACACAACCTTCACTGAGATAACACACACTGTCACTCAGAACACACTGAGAGTAAACACACTACACAACCCTCACTGAGATAACACACACTGTCACTCAGAACACACTGAGAGTAAAACACTACACAACCCTCACTGAGATAACACACACTGACACTCAGAACACACTTAGAGTAACAACACTACACAACCCTCACTGAGATAACACACACTGTCACTCAGAACACACTGAGAGTAACAACACTACACAACCTTCACTGAGATAACACACACTGTCACTCAGAACACACTGAGAGTAACAACACTACACAACCTTCACTGAGATAACACACACTGTCACTCAGAACACACTGAGAGTAACAACACTACACAACCTTCACTGAGATAACACACACTGTCACTCAGAACACACTGAGAGTAAAACACTACACAACCCTCACTGAGATAACACACACTGACACTCAGAACACACTTAGAGTAACAACACTACACAACCCTCACTGAGATAACACACACTGTCACTCAGAACACACTGAGAGTAAAACACTACACAACCCTCACTGAGATAACACACACTGTCACTCAGAACACACTGAGAGTAAAACACTACACAACCCTCACTGAGATAACACACACTGTCACTCAGAACACACTGAGAGTAAAACACTACACAACCCTCACTGAGATAACACACACTGTCACTCAGAACACACTGAGAGTAAACACACTACACAACCTTCACTGAGATAACACACACTGTCACTCAGAACACACTGAGAGTAAACACACTACACAACCCTGACTGAGATAACACACACTGTCACTCAGAACACACTGAGAGGAAAACACTACACAACCCTCACTGAGATAACACACACTGTCACTCAGAACACACTGAGAGGAAAACACTACACAACCCTCACTGAGATAACACACACTGTCACTCAGAACACACTGAGAGTAACAACATTACACAACCCTCACTGAGATAACACACACTGTCACTCAGAACACACTGAGAGTAACAACATTACACAACCCTCACTGAGATAACACACACTGTCACTCAGAACACACTGAGAGTAACAACACTACACAACCCTCACTGAGATAACACACACTGTCACTCAGAACACACTGAGAGTAACAACACTACACAACCCTCACTGAGATAACACACACTGTCACTCAGAACACACTGAGAGTAACAACACTACACAACCCTCACTGAGATAACACACACTGTCACTCAGAACACACTGAGAGTAACAACACTACACAACCCTCACTGAGATAACACACACTGTCACTCAGAACACACTGAGAGTAACAACACTACACAACCCTCACTGAGATAACACACACTGTCACTCAGAACACACTGAGAGTAACAACACTACACAACCCTCACTGAGATAACACACACTGTCACTCAGAACACACTGAGAGTAACAACACTACACAACCCTCACTGAGATAACACACACTGTCACTCAGAACACACTGAGAGTAACAACACTACACAACCCTCACTGAGATAACACACACTGTCACTCAGAACACACTGAGAGTAACAACACTACACAACCCTCACTGAGATAACACACACTGTCACTCAGAACACACTGAGAGTAACAACACTACACAACCCTCACTGAGATAACACACACTGTCACTCAGAACACACTGAGAGTAACAACACTACACAACCCACACTGAGATAACACACACTGTCACTCAGAACACACTGAGAGTAACAACACTACACAACCCTCACTGAGATAACACACACTGTCACTCAGAACACACTGAGAGTAACAACACTACACAACCCTCACTGAGATAACACACACTGTCACTCAGAACACACTGAGAGTAACAACACTACACAACCCTGTCTGAGATAACACACACTGTCACTCAGAACACACTGAGAGTAAAACACTACACAACCCTCACTGAGATAACACACACTGACACTCAGAACACACTGAGAGTAACAACACTACACAACCCTCACTGAGATATCACACACTGTCACTCAGAACACACTGAGAGTAAACACACTACACAAATCTCACTGAGATAACACACACTGTCACTCAGAACACACTGAGAGTAACAACACTACACAACCCTCACTGAGATAACACACACCGTCACTCAGAACACACTGAGATTAACACACTACACAACCCTCACTGAGATAACACACACTGTCACTCAGAACACACTGAGAGTAAAACACTACACAACCCTCACTGAGATAACACAAACTGTCACTCAGAACACACTGAGAGTAACAACACTACACAACCTTCACTGAGATAACACACTGTCACTCAGAACACACTGAGAGTAAACACACTACACAACCCTCACTGAGATAACACACACTGTCACTCAGAACACACTGAGAGTAACACACTACACAACCCTCACTGAGATAACACACACCGTCACTCAGAACACACTGAGAGTAACACACTACACAACCCTCACTGAGATAACACACACTGTCACTCAGAACACACTGAGAGTAAACACACTACACAACCCTCACTGAGATAACACACACCGTCACTCAGAACACACTGAGAGTAACACACTACACAACCCTCACTGAGATAACACACACTGTCACTCAGAACACACTGAGAGTAAACACACTACACAACCTTCACTGAGATAACACACACTGTCACTCAGAACACACTGAGAGTAAACACACTACACAACCCTCACTGAGATAACACACACTGTCACTCAGAACACACTGAGAGTAACAACACTACACAACCCTCACTGAGATAACACACACTGTCACTCAGAACACACTGAGAGTAACAACACTACACAACCTTCACTGAGATAACACACACTGTCACTCAGAACACACTGAGAGTAACAACACTACACAACCCTCACTGAGATAACACACACCGTCACTCAGAACACACTGAGAGTAACACACTACACAACCCTCACTGATATAACACACACTGTCACTCAGAACACACTGAGAGTAAACACACTACACAACCCTCACTGAGATAACACACACTGTCACTCAGAACACACTGAGAGTAACACACTACACAACCCTCACTGAGATAACACACACCGTCACTCAGAACACACTGAGAGTAACACACTACACAACCCTCACTGAGATAATACACACTGTCACTCAGAACACACTGAGAGTAAACACACTACACAACCCTCACTGAGATAACACACACCGTCACTCAGAACACACTGAGAGTAACACACTACACAACCCTCACTGAGATAACACACACTGTCACTCAGAACACACTGAGAGTAAACACACTACACAACCTTCACTGAGATAACACACACTGTCACTCAGAACACACTGAGAGTAAACACACTACACAACCTTCACTGAGATAACACACACTGTCACTCAGAACACACTGAGAGTAAACACACTACACAACCCTCACTGAGATAACACACACTGTCACTCAGAACACACTGAGAGTAAACACACTACACAACCTTCACTGAGATAACACACACTGTCACTCAGAACACACTGAGAGTAACAACACTACACAACCCTCACTGAGATAACACACACTGTCACTCAGAACACACTGAGAGTAAACACACTACACAACCTTCACTGAGATAACACACACTGTCACTCAGAACACACTGAGAGTAAACACACTACACAACCTTCACTGAGATAACACACAATGTCACTCAGAACACACTGAGAGTAAAACACTACACAACCCTCACTGAGATAACACACACTGTCACTCAGAACACACTGAGAGTAACAACACTACACAACCCTCACTGAGATAACACACACTGTCACTCAGAATACACTGAGAGTAACAACACTACACAACCCACACTGAGATAACACACACTGTCACTCAGAACACACTGAGAGGAAAAACACTACACAACCCTCACTGAGATAACACACACCGTCACTCAGAACACACTGAGAGGAAAAACACTACACAACCCTCACTGAGATAACACACACTGTCACTCAGAACACACTGAGAGTAAAACACTACACAACCCTCATTGAGATAACACACACCGTCACTCAGAACACACTGAGAGGAAAAACACTACACAACCCTCATTGAGATAACACACACCGTCACTCAGAACAAACTGAGAGTAACAACACTACACAACCCTCACTGAGATAACACACACTGTAACTCACAACACACTTAGAGTAACAACACTACACAACCCTCACTGAGATAACACACACTGTCACTCAGAACACACTGAGAGTAACAACACTACACAACCCTCACTGAGATAACACACACTGTCACTCAGAACACACTGAGAGTAACAACACTACACAACCCTCACTGAGATAACACACACTGTCACTCAGAACACACTGAGAGTAAAAACACTACACAACCCTCACTGAGATAACACACACTGTCACTCAGAACACACTGAGAGTAACAACACTACACAACCCTCACTGAGATAACACACACTGTCACTCAGAACACACTGAGAGTAAAAACACTACACAACCCTCTGTGATGAATCACCGGAGGCAGTCAGGTCCATTTGCAACATTTTATTAAGGAGAGTAGTAAGCAGGAAAAGGGTCAAACACTAGCAAGATCAACAACGAAGATTAGGCTCACACTTATCAGATCCAGGCGAGGGGTCAGGGCTGGCAGCGAGCAGAAGAGAATCCAGGGACGAAGCAGGGGGTCGAGAGACAGGCGGCAGACAACGGGATAATCAGATCAGCGGAGGTCAAAAACAGGCAGGCAGAGATAAAGGGATAAACGCTCAGAATGTTCACAGAGGAAACGAGACTTCGCACTGTTTGAGAAGTGAATGGGGCTTATATGCAGGTAGATAACAGGGTGCAGGTGCGTGAGTGATCAGTGATGGCAGGTGTGTGAGTTAAGTCAATACTCGGGTGATGGTGCCCTCTGGTGGCCAGTGAGGGATGTTGTGGGTTCTGAGAGTGTGACAGAGCCCCCCCCCTGCGAGCGACTCCTGGCGCGAGGATGTTGACGGCGTCGAGGTCTACCACGGGGTCGAGGAGCAGGTTTGCTTGGATGATTGTGATGAAACTAAGCGGTAAGAGTGGGGTCCAGAATGTCTATGACATTGACCCAGGAACGTTCCTCTGGGCCGAATCCCTCCCAGTCGACTAGGTATTGGAGCAACCTGCCCCGGCGCCTTGAGTCCAGAAGTTGGTGTACTCGATAAGCCTCCTCGCCCTCTACCAAGATGGATGGAGGATTCGGTTCCTGGGGTCGATTCTCTCCTCCCTCAGGGGGTCGGCAGCGGGTTTGAGGAGTGAAACATGGAAAGTGGGAGCAATACGAAAATGATTAGGCAGGGCCAGGCGGTAGGATACTGGAGTGATTTGTCGAAGAATTTTGAAAGGACCAACGTACCTTGGACTGAGTTTTTTGCAGGGGAGTTGAAGACGAAGATCTCGAGTGGACAACCACACCCATTGTCCTGGTTGGTACTCTGGACCGGCTCGACGGCGGCGGTCAGCCTGTCTCTTGAAGCGGCGGACTGCACGCTGGAGGTGTGTGTGCGCTTGGTCCCATGTCTCCTCACTGCGTCGTAACCAGTCGTCTACGGCGGGAACGTTTGTGGGTTCCCCAGACCAAGGGTATAGAGGGGGTTGGAAACCCAGGATGCACTGGAAAGGAGTCAAGCCCGTGGAGTGCTTTTGTAAGGAGTTCTGGGCGTATTCCGCCCAGATTAAGTATCGACACCAATCCTCTTGGTGATGGTGACAGTAGGTCCGGAGGAACCTGATGATATCTTGATTGAGACGTTCTGCCTGGCCGTTGGCTTGCGGGTGGTATCCGGACGTGAGGCTCACGTTGACTTGAAGAGCCTTGAAGAAGGCCGACCAGACTCGGGAGGTGAACTGAGGTCCTCTGTCGGAAATAATATCCTCAGGTAGACCATACAACCAGAGATGTTCTGCCATTTGTAGTGCCGTGGGAAGCTTGGTTAAGGGAATGAGGCGGCAGGCTTTGGAGAATCTGTCCACCACGGTGAGGATGGTAGTATGGCCATTGGAGGCGGGTAAGTCCGTAATGAAGTCAATTGCTATGTGGGACCAGGGACGTTGAGGTATGGGCAGCGGATTGAGTAAACCGGCGGGTAACCGACGAGATGATTTTGGGTGTTGCAGACCTGGCATCGTTGGATAAACCTGGCGGTGTCTTGGGTTCAGGTTTGCCACCAGTAGCGGTTCTGGAGGAGTTGAATGGTGGCTGTAACCCCTGGATGACCGGAACTGGGAAGAGCGTGAACATGCTCTAGGACCTGGTTACGAAGCGTCTCGGGGACAAAGATTCTGTGAGGCGGACAGGCTATGGGAACCTCCGTTTGAGCGTTGGCCTGCTCCAGCTCGGTCTCAAGATCCCACTGGATGGGACCAACGACGAGGTCGGGGCCCAGGATAGTTTCAGGAGCTTTGGTGGCTGGTTCTGGGTCGTACAGTCGGGACAGGGCATCGGCCTTAAGTGTTCTTAGACCCTGGACGGTAGGTGACCGTGAATTGAAAACGGGTGAAGAAGAGGGACCAGCGGGCTTGTCGAGGGTTTAACCTTTTGGCGTTGCGGAGGTATTCTAGATTCTTGTGATCGGTGAGTACGGTGAAGGGAGTAGCGGCTCCTTCTAGCCAGTGTCGCCATTCCTTTGAGGCGGCCCTCATGGCCAGAAGTTCGCAATCTCCTACGTCATAATTCCTCTCAGCGGCGTTGAGTTTTCTTGAGTAGAAGGCACAGGGGTACAGTTTGGGTGGAGACCCCTGCCGTTGGGACAATACTGCGCCCAGGCCAGTCCTCGACGCATCCACTTCCACCACGAAGGGTAGGTTGGGGTTGGGATGGTGCAAGATAGGAGCAGACGTGAAGAGTTGTTTCAACTGATTTAAGGCACGAGTGGCTGACTCATTCCAGGGAAGACGTGATGTGTTTTTCTTGATCAGAGGTGTCAAAGGGTTTGCCACAATGCTGAAGTTACGGATGAAGCGGCGGTAGAAGTTGGCAAACCCGAGGAAGCGTTGTAGCTCCTTAAGAGTGGTGGGTCGTGGCCACTCGAGAACAGCTCGAACTTTGCCCTCATCCATGGCGACGCCCTCAGGGCTGATGATGTATCCCGAGAACGCGATGGAGGTCTGATGGAATTCACACTTCTCGATCTTGGCATAAAGCTGGTGTTGAATGAGGCGTTCTAGGACCGCTCGGACGTGTTGAATATGTTCCTTCAGGGTGTTGGAATAAATCAAGATGTCGTCAATGTAGACGATGACTGTTCGATGGAGCATGTCTCGAAAGACGTCGTTGATGAATGATTGGAACACGGCAGGACTGTTGGACAGCCCGAACGGCATGACCTGATATTCGTAGTGCCCTGTGCACGTGGAAAAGGCTGTTTTCCACTTACCCCCTCGCGAATGCGGGTGAGATTGTAGGCACAGCGCAAGTCGAGTTTGGTGTAGAACTTGGCCGTGTGGAGTAGTTCCAGGGCTGCTGGAACCAGAGGGAGCGGATAGTGGAATTTGATGGTCTGATCATTGAGAGCCCGATAATCAATACAAGGTCGGAGAACGCCGTCCTTTTTTTTGACAAAGAAAAAGCCAGCTGATGCTGGAGAAGTTGAGGGTCGGATGAAGCCCTTTGCGAGGTCTTCCTCGATATATTTTCTCATGGCCTCAGTCTCAGGTTGGGAGAGAGGGAAGATACGGCCTTTGGGAGGTGTGGAGCCTGGAACCAGATCGATGGCACAGTCGTTGTTGCGGTGCGGGGGAAGTTTGGAGGCCTTCACCTTACTGAAGGCTACGGCTAGATCGTGGTACTCGTTGGAAGGTGAACTGAGTCAGTCCCCTCCTGGGGAACAGTGATGTTTCGAACGGGTAGAGGAGTGACAGAGGCGAGACAGGTGGAGCAGCAGGATTTACTCCAGTGGATGATTTGACCAGTTCCCCACTGAATGTGTGGATCGTGCTTGCGGAGCCAGGGTAGACTGGTGTGTAAGAAGTTTGAAGGACGAAGAACTGAATGGTTTCAGTGTGAAGAGCTCCGGTCCGCATGTGGATGTGCTGGGTGATATGGGTTACTCGGCCAGAGCCTAGTGGTCTTCCATCGATGGCCTCGACTGTGAGACAAGAGTAACAACGGGTTAGAGCAATGTTGTTTCGTTGAACAAAGTCTTGTGACATAAAGTTTCCAGCAGCACCGGTGTCAATCAAGGCATGGGTGTTAATTTGACGCTCATTCACTGTGAGTATAAGAGACACAGATATGCAAAAGTCAGGGTTAGGGGTTTCAGCAGGGGAACCCAGCGGTCGTAGATTTCTCAGTGGAGGACGTATGGGACAATTGATGCGGAAATGACTCACCTCGCCACAATACAAACAAAGGTTTTGACACCTCCGTCGTTCCTTTTCTTCCAGAGTTAAGCGAGAGGTGTTTATCTGCATGGGTTAGACGTGGTCAGCGGATGCGTGGGTAGAGTGTCTGGAAGGAACCACAGGGCGCGAGGTAAATACAGGACGATGATTCACACGGTGAGATCGGATGAGGTTGTCGATCTGCATAGCCAGATGAATAAACTGATCCAGTTCTCTCCCCTCATCGCGGCAGGCTAATTCTGCTTGTAATTCATGACTCAATCCTCTTCGGAACATCACCTTTAATGAATCATTGGTCCAATCCGTCTGCGCGGCAAGGGTTCTGAAAGTGAGCGCGTATTCGGTGGCCGTGGAACGACCCTGGGTGAGTTCAAGAAGTCGGTCGCCTGCTCCTTTGCCCTCTTTAGAATGTTCAAAAACCTCTCGAAACTGCTGAAGGAATGTTTCGAAAGTGGGAAAAGCTGTACCATCCGCTCGCCATACTGCCGTAATCCAGTCCAGTGCTCTTCCGGTTAATAGAGAACAAACAAAGGCGATCTTACTGGTTTCGGTGGGATAGAGCATGGGTTGCTGGGCAATGATGAGTGTGCATTGCAGGATAAAGCCTTTGCATTTCCCTGGGTTCCCATCAAACCTCTCGGGAAGTGCGAGGCGAGGGTGCGCGCTCGCGGAGGGTTGGGCTTCGGCGGCACGGGGAGCTGGTTGTGGTATTTGCTGTGGAGAAGGGTTGGGACCGGGGTTTTGCATGGTTTGAATGGCTTTCACCAATTCCTCAGTTACCGATGTGAGACGATTAAGTTGGTGGTGATGCGTGGCAAGTTGATCCGCTTGGGCGGCGAAAGCTGAGGTGAGTGCAGACATCGTTGCTGAACCTTGTTGTGGCGAAGTCTTCTGTGATGAATCACCGGAGGCAGTCAGGTCCATTTGCAACGTTTTATTAAGAAGAGTAGTAAGCAGGAAAAGGGTCAAACACTAGCAAGATCAACAACGAAGATTAGGCTCACACTTATCAGATCCAGGCGAGGGGTCAGGGCTGGCAGCGAGCAGAAGAGAATCCAGGGACGAAGCAGGGGGTCGAGAGACAGGCAGCAGACAACGGGATAATCAGATCAGCGGAGGTCAAACACAGGCAGGCAGAGATAAAGGGATAAACGCTCAGAATGTTCACAGAGGAAACGAGACTTCGCACTGTTTGAGAAGTGAATGGGGCTTATATGCAGGTAGATAACAGGGTGCAGGTGCGTGAGTGATCAGTGATGGCAGGTGTGTGAGTTAAGTCAATACTCGGGTGATGGTGCCCTGTGGTGGCCAGTGAGGGATGTTGTGGGTTCTGAGAGTGTGACACCCTCACTGAGATAACACACACTGTCACTCAGAACACACTGAGAGTAAAACACTACACAACCCTCACTGAGATAACACACACTGTCACTCAGAACACACTGAGAGTAAAACACTACACAACCCTCACTGAGATAACACACACTGTCACTCAGAACACACTGAGAGTAAAACACTACACAACCCTCACTGAGATAACACACACTGTCACTCAGAACACACTGAGAGTAACAACACTACACAACCCTCACTGAAATAACACACACTGTCACTCTGAACACACTGAGAGTAACAACACTACACAACCCTCACTGAGATAACACACACTGTCACTCAGAACACACTGAGAGTAACAACACTACACAACCCTCACTGAGATAAAACACACTGTCACTCAGAACACACTGAGAGTAAAACACTACACAACCCTCACTGAGATAACACACACTGTCACTCAGAACACACTGAGAGTAAAACACTACACAACCCTCACTGAGATAACACACACTGTCACTCAGAACACACTGAGAGTAAAACACTAGCCTCAAACACCAATACAGAAAATACAAACTTTTCATCTTTACAATTTGAACAATTTCAGGGACTTCCTACAAAGTAATATTTTCTCCAAAGAAAAGAGTGACATTCTTTCACATGATTCATTTAATTTTTAGAACATAACAATTCTGTGAGGTAAATGAAAATTAGCAGGTTGGTTCAATAGTCTGTAGTAATTTAGGGAATTATAGTAATGAGAGAAAAAAGGTAGAAACTAAAAGTACATACTGTAATTCTAACAAATAACAAACAAGACCAGCTCATCCTCTCAGCTGAAACTGCAGTCAGTGTGTGAGAGACACAAGGCTGAACTCTATTCTGTTTCGAATGTGTGGTTCACAGTTTTGACAGCAGTGTGTTGGCATTTGAACAAAGTGCTGTAAATCCACAGTGTTGTGCAGGTTGTGGTTAAAGTCATGGGATAAGTGTGTACAGTTTTGAAAACTGTGTTCAAGCAATGAAAAACTACTCGGTTACTATCGTAACCTCAGTTCCCTGAGAGAGGGAACGAGTATTGCGTAGCTATACGCAGTGGGGAAACTCCTTTTCCTCGATTTACTGAAGCCTATATGTAAAACGCATTAGCAGCTGCACAGCTAGCACACTGAGCGTCTGGCACGCTCATAGGCTGTGCTGCAGCAACTGCACATCCAATGGCTCGGGCGACTCTGACGTGCGACCAATGAGCTAGCCCAACGCCAGAGCCCACCGAGGGGGCGTGGCCTAGCCTATATAGACTCCCGAATTAGCCATTATAGCAGGTTTATAAGACTGAAGCGACAACTTCACCAGTTACTATAGTGCGGCCGGCTACGCAATACTCGTTCCCTCTCTAAGGGAACTGAGGTTACGATAGTAACCGAGTAGTTCTCTTTCGAACGGTCACTTCGTATTGCGTAGCTATACGCAGTGGGGACGCCATGCAAAACGCCGCACCCTAAGTAACTGGTTGCCCTGCAACTCAGGACCCCTGAGCTAACAGAACAAGCCAGAACCCAACAAATATATTTATATACATAACAGACCAGACACTGTCGGGCCTGAAAAATATATATGAATCAGTACAACTGACAGAATAAACTAACAAAACCAGACACTGTCGGGATTATTAGCACAATTTTATAACCGGCCTAAGCGGGTTTTATATATATATGTATATGATTATGCACAGTAATCTTTGTAGACAAGACCAGACACCGTCGGGTCTTAATCATACCGAAAGTACCTTCGCCTGCAGGGAAGGCACCTCCATATTATAGAACTTCATAAATGTGGAAGGCGAGGACATGCCGGCCGCCTCACAAATATCTTGAATGGGAAAACCCGATGACCAAGCCCATGACAAGGCCATGCCTGTAGTCGAGTGGGCCTTGACACCTATAGGGCAAACCTGACCCACTGATGTATAGGCCATAGAAATGACATCCACTATCCATCTAGACAGTCTTTGCTTCGTGACTGGATCACCCTTAGATCGGCCACCAAAGCAGACAAACAGCTGTTCTGACTGTCTAAAAGACGCAGAACGCTCCAGATAGATTCTCAGCGCCCTGACAGGGCAGAGAAGATTAACCTCCCCATCCTCAGCCAAAGGGGGAAGGGCTGATAGCGTAATAACTTCTGCTCTAAATGGCGTTGAGAGTACCCATGCCTGGGTTTGAGAATGACTCTGGAGTCATCCTTCCCAAACTCCAAACATGCAGGACTCACAGAGAGAGCCTGCAGATCTCCCACTCGCTTGATAGATGCCAATGCCAACAGGAGAGCAGTCTTTAGCGAGAGTGGTTTTAGATCAACCGACTGGAGCGGCTCAAAAGGCGGTCCCTTCAGGGCCCTAAGGACTGTGGAGAGGTCCCAAGGCGGCACCGAAGGGGGCCTGGAGGGGTTAATCCTTCTAGCGCCTTTCAGAAACCTTACCACCAGGTCATTTCTTCCCAGTGAGTGGCCAGCCACCAAAGCATGATGCGCTGCGATGGCTGCCACATAAACTCTGAGTGTGGATGGGGTGCAGCCCGCGTCCAGTAGCTCCTGCAGAAAGGAGAGTACCACAGATACCTCACATGACTCTGGGTCAACTTGATTTTTTGAGCACCAGCTGGAAAAGCCCGACCACTTGGCCTGTGTGAGGAGATCCTTCCTCATTGGAACAGGCCATGGGATCGTGTCTGACAACTGAACCAGCTCCGGAAACCACGGTCTGGATTTCCAGAGAGGAGCCACCAGAAGGAATGGGCATCCGCTCTCCCTGACCCGTTCGATGACCTGTGGGATCATCGAAACGGGGGGAAAAGCATAAAGGGGGTGGCTAGACGGCTTCGAGAAGAACACCCTGCAGTGGGTGTTTTACACCCTGCAATGGCTGCAAAAGGTCGACTTCGGCCTCGCCAAACATCTCCCATATTAGACTGACCGTCTGAGGGTTCAGGGACCACTCGCTTAGGGGAGCGTTGCCCCGTGAGAGCATATCCGCGCCCAGATTTTGGACAGCCGGGATGTGCGCTGCTCTCAGGGAGCTCAGACTGGCTTGTGCCCACAGGAGGAGTTCCCTCGCCATAGCATGCAGGTTGCCTGACCTAATGCCACCCTGGCGATTTATGTAGGCCAGCACTGACATGTTGTCTGTACGGACTAGGACGTGGTGACTCCTGAGGTTTGACAGAAAAGCTTTCAGGGCCAAACCAACTGCTTTCATTTCCAGAAAATTGATATGTAAGCTCTGCTCCGTGCTCGACCAGAGGCCGGAGGCAGGCTTGCCCTCGTGCAGCGCTCCCCAACCTAGGTTGGACGCGTCTGTAAAAACCACCTTACTCCTGGAAACTTCCCCCATGGTCACCCCCATGTGGTACCAGTCCTGAGCCCGCCAGGGAATCAGTGTTCTTAAACACCCGTGATTCACCATAATGCGCAGGCTGTTTGACTGCCATGCATGGGTTGGCACAAGGCATTTCAGCCAGTGCTGCAGCGGGCGCATGCGCAGTAATCCCAAGTGGAGTACTGACGATGCAGCTGCCATTAGACCAAGCAGTTTCTGAAATTTCTTCAGAGGCGCGCGCTCGCGCGCCCTGAACGCAGCCGCCAGTGTCTGTATAGAGAGCGCGCGCTCTTGAGTGAGCCGCGCTTTCATTGTCACCGAGTCTAAAACCGTCCCCAGAAAGACAACAGTCTGGCTGGGGGTCAGTTTGCGTCTCTCAACTACGCCAGCACCAGCCAGTCGTCGAGATAATTCAGCACGCGCACTCCCTGACTTTTCAGTGGGGAGAGCGCTGCATCCATACATTTTGTGAATGTGCGGGGTGCCAAGGACAGACCGAACGGCAGAACGGTGTATTGATATGCCCTCCCCTCGAAGGCGAATCTCAAGAATGGCCTGTGACGAGGGTCGATCTGAATATGAAAATATGCATCTTTCAGATCCATTGTAACAAACCAATCGCCCGGGCGAACTTGCGCGAGAATTTGTTTGAGTGTTAACATTTTGAAAGGCCGTCTCGTGAGAGCCTTGGTCAAATGTCTCAGATCTAGTATGGGTCTGAGTCCGCCGTCTTTCTTTGGAATTAGAAAAATAGCAGCTGTAAAACCCTGAATACATTAGAGTGGGAGGGACTGACTCTATCGCTCCTTTTGCTAATAAATTGTGACCGGTCACGGAAACTAGGGACACAAGTCGGTTCTGGGGCATTTTGAGTTAGTCAAAGATTCTGAAAGTGTAATATCCAAGCTTTCCAACGATGTGTAACATGTGGAAATCTGATAATATTTGGAGAAGTTGTGGCCATTTGAAGGTAGGCACTTAAAAAAGCGCAAAGATGAGAAAACGACCTCTAAAGATTGTGCAGTTCTCACCTGTCTCTGCTGCTGGGAGTGACAATAGGGCTCATTTACATCTCATTTAGATAAGCCATACCCCCTGTAAAGCTCCCCCCTGTGCTTTAAAGCTTTTTTGCACTTCGAATGAATGCACTTCTGCCACACTAGGCGAAAAACAATTGTGCCGCCCCTCTATTTGCAACGTAAATGTTGCGCAGCACGGAGATAGGCATGCTTACATCCGCCAGCAGAGAGTGCATTCTCCGCGTGGTCGATCCCCAGGCAGGAAATGCAGCTCGAGTGTTGGTCTGCCTCGTGCAGACGGCCTCCGCACGTGGCGCAGGCTGAACGAGGCATCTGAAATCAAACACAAAGCATTCGAACAAAGGATATAGGCTGTTGCCGGATAGCCACAGGTGAGACGGCGTCAGGAGACAACGGCGTGCAGGCGAAGTCTGCTGAAGAGAAGCTCGCTCAGGCTGAAAAGGCTTGTTCGACGGCGAATAACAGTAGAAAGCTCAGGGACATATGTACTGTCGCTGAAGGAGTAAAAATCTGCTATAATGGCTAATTCGGGGGTCTTAATAGGCTAGGCCACGCCCCCTCGGTGGGCTCAGACGTTGGGCTAGCTCATTGGTCGAACGTCAGAGTCGCCCGCGCCATTGGATGTGCAGGTGCTGCAGCACAGCCTGTGAGCGTGCCATACGCTCAGTCTGCTAGCTGTGCAGCTGCAAATGGGTTTTACATATAGGCTTCAGTAAATCGAGGAAAAGGAGTTTCCCCACTGTGTATAGCTACGCAATACGAAGTGACCGTTCGAAAGGGAACGAACTAGAGTTTGGGCCACATGAACTGCTGCTGTGCAGACTGTAGTTCGAGTTTACACATGTAGCTCCAGTTGTGCTCACTGTCGTTTAGCAATCGAAAAAAACGGTAAGAGGTGATACTGAAAAATATCATTTAATCATTATGTCTAGTTTGAATTTGCTGTGATAGCAACTTTATGTTTAAAGACCTAATAAAATATTTCAACTCATATTAATATTTTGTGGCTAATTATTCACGTATGGCAAGTATCCGTGCAATAAGTGTGATAATGTAGATTCTGCTGGTTGTTATCTCAGAATAAACCCCCTTCAGGTGTGTGTGTGCGTGTCTATGTATGTATGTGTGTGTGTGTGTGTGTGTGTAATCTCAGAATAAACCCCCTTAAGGGGTGTGTGTGTGTGTGTGTGTGTGTGTGTGTGTGTGTGTGATCTCAGAATAAACCCCCTTCAGGTGTGTGTGTGTGTGTTTGTGTGTGTTTCTGTGTGTGAGTATGTGTATGTATGAATGTAAGTGTGTGTGTGTTTGTGTCTGTGTGTGTGTGTGTATGAATGTATGAATGTGTGTGTGTGTATGTATCAATGTATGAATGTATGTATGTGTGTGTGTGTACACAAAGATTAATAAATACTGTAATAAATGTGTTGCTCATTGTAGAAAAACTCAACGTGGGTGTAGGAAGAAGAAGACAGGGTCGGCGGAATTGGGACTCGCACTTTATTTAGAAACAAAATAAAAGAAACAAAAAAAGGGGCGCCCCTGCGCCCTCACCGTAGTGAAACACTACAGCACAATATATGAAACACTCTGCCCGCTGTACCAGCTCACGCTGTATGTCTCCAGCTCTCACAGTTCAGTCAGATGACCACTCTTTCCACTTTAGCAAAACTTAGTCCGTTTGATCTACAACTCTTTCAGTAACGTGCGGTGAAATCTTGTCATGGGTAGGCTGTGACCTATCAATGTGGCATATATGTTCATATATTCATTCAGTTAATGTAGCAACCCAAGTTCATATCAGGCATCATCACTTATAGACTTATACAACAAACAAATGTTTTGTGCGGGACACAGTAAGAGAGGGAGGCGGCGCGTTGTCAGCGAACCGACAAGCAGCCTAGTCACTCCTTCAAAATGCGCAAACGCGCACAGACAGCCACATACACACTATTGGTCTGGTCAGCGCACAGCAGGCCTATAACTGTTAGCCCACCATCAGACAACAAACACAAGCCAATATAAGTGTTTTAAAAATAATAAATAAATGAATAATTTACGTTTTAAAGGGGGTGCTTACTTTTATTTGTAGACGAAACTCCTTTTCCTCGATTTACTGAAGCCTATAAAACGCATTTGCAGCTGCACAGCTAACGTTAGCACAGTGAGCGTATGGCTCGCTCATAGGCTGAGCTGCGGCAACTGCACATCCAATGGCGCGGGCGCCTCTGACGTGAATGGAGCAGAACAGACTTTCCTCCTGGCTCTTATTTCCATTGAAAAGGAGAGACTCGTGAAATTGAGAAATACACCCAACAAAGAGGACTTTTACAACAAAGTAATTGACATCTTTGTCCAGAGGGATAGACGCATGGACTTTCCCGTTAGCGACCACAGCTCTTTTTCTTCATAGGACGCTTCCAACGCTAGGCGCCGCTAGATGCTAAGTAGCTTGAAGCGCGGAGTGAGTGAGAGCGAGTGGATCACGTGACATGAAGCACGCTCGGTCTCTGCCTCAATGTTGATAATTCAAGACAGCACGAGAACTGACTGCGCATGCGCAAATCTACGTAAACTACGTTCTATGGACCAAAGAGACACTGCTAACCTCTGCCTCAATGGCCATGGCCTTGAATTTTCTGCATGAAACAATGATTTTTAGGAGCAAACAATGGCAAATGGAGTATATTATATGTGTATTCCTGAAAAATTGTGTTACAGAAATTAATATTTGTAATAAAATAAATGCAATTAATAATGTGGTGAATTAATAAAGCTCTTGGAATTAATAAATGTAATGTCAACATTTCCTTTGGTGAGGCACTGCCTACCCTGCCTACCCTGACTGCACGTCCCTGATTTCCACTTGAATAAACTCAGTCTGATGCCAGCGTGTGCTGTGTGTGTGCTGTGTGTGTGCTGTGGGGCGCGTGCGAGTCCCAAGCCTCTCTCTCCCCGCTCACTCATTCCTGGCAGCTTATATGCGGTCTCCACGCAAATCCCTGCAATCAGACACAGGTGTTCATCATCTGCCTTTGACCTACTTACTCACCGCACAGCTCGCTGACTCGTCTCTCACTACAGACTTCGCGAGACCACGCCCCCCTCGCCACACTCATTGTAGGTTAATGTTGCTAATTGTAAGTTAACATTATATAATGGTCATTACTGTAAAGTGGAAAAATTAGATCTCATTATTAACTAACATGAACTAACACTGAGCAATATATTTTTACAGCATTTATTAAGCTTTGCGAATATTACTTGATAAAATATTCATAGACTTTTAATCTTAAGAAGTCAGTAAGAATTTAAATGTTTTGAAAGATTCTCTTCTGCTCACCAAGGCTGCTTTTATTTTATTAAAAATTCAGTAAAACAGTAAAATATTATTACTGTAAGGGTTATGTCTGTTCTTGTGTTTGATGTGCTCGTGTGTGTTCAGATGTGTGTGTTCAGATGTGTGTGTTCAGATGTGTGTGTTCAGATGTGTGTGTTCAGATGTGTTTGTTCAGACGTGTGTGTTCAGACGTGTGTGTTCAGATGTGTGTGTTCAGATGTGTGTGTGTTCAGATGTGTGTGTTCAGACGTGTGTTCAGATGTGTGTGTTCAGACGTGTGTGTTCAGACGTGTGTGTTCAGATGTGTGTACTCAGATGTGTGTGTTCAGACGTGTGTGTTCAGACGTGTGTGTTCAGACGTGTGTTCAGATGTGTGTGTTCAGATGTGTGTATTCAGACGTGTGTGTTCAGACATGTTTGTTCAGACTTGTTTGTTCAGATGTGTGTGTTCAGATGCGTGTGTTCAGATGCGTGTGTTCAGATGTGTGTGTTCAGATGTGTGTGTTCAGATGCGTGTGTTCAGATGCGTGTGTTCAGACGCGTGTGTTCAGACGTGAGAGTTCAGACGTGTGTGTTCAGACGTGTGTTCAGATGTGTGTGTTCAGATGTGTGTATTCAGACGTGTGTGTTCAGACGTGTTTGTTCAGACGTGTTTCCTCAGATGCGTGTGTTCAGATGTGTGTGTTCAGATGCGTGTGTTCAGATGCGTGTGTTCAGATGCGTGTGTGTTCAGACGTGTGTGTTCAGATGTGTGTGTGCAGATGTGTGTGTTCAGATGTGTGTGTTCAGATGCGTGTGTTCAGATGCGTGTGTTCAGACGTGTGTGTTCAGACGTGTGTTCAGATGTGTGTACTCAGATGTGTGTGTTCAGACGTGTGTGTTCAGACGTGTGTGTTCAGACGTGTGTATTCAGACGTGTGTGTTCAGACATGTTTGTTCAGACTTGTTTGTTCAGATGTGTGTGTTCAGATGTGTGTGTTCAGATGCGTGTGTTCAGATGCGTGTGTTCAGATGTGTGTGTTCAGATGCGTGTGTTCAGATGCGTGTGTTCAGACGTGTGTGTTCAGACGTGAGAGTTCAGACGTGTGTGTTCAGATGTGTGTGTTCAGATGTGTGTGTTCAGATGTGTGTATTCAGACGTGTGTGTTCAGACGTGTTTGTTCAGACGTGTTTGCTCAGATGCGTGTGTTCAGATGTGTGTGTTCAGATGCGTGTGTTCAGATGCGTGTGTGTTCAGACGTGTGTGTTCAGACGTGTGTGTTCAGACGTGTGTGTTCAGATGTGTGTGTTCAGATGTGTGTGTTCAGATGCGTGTGTTCAGATGCGTGTGTTCAGACGTGTTTGCTCAGATGCGTGTGTTCAGATGCGTGTGTTCAGACGTGTTTGCTCAGATGCGTGTGTTCAGATGTGTGTGTTCAGATGTGTGTGTTCAGACGTGTTTGCTCAGATGCGTGTGTTCAGATGCGTGTGTTCAGATGCGTGTGTTCAGATGCGTGTGTTCAGATGCGTGTGTTCAGATGTGTGTGTTCAGATGCGTGTGTTCAGATGCGTGTGTTCAGATGCGTTTGTTCAGATGCGTGTGTTCAGACGTGTGTGTTCAGACGTGTGTGTTCAGATGCGTGTGTTCAGACGTGTTTGTTCAGATGCGTGTGTTCAGATGCGTGTGTTCAGATGTGTGTGTTCAGATGTGTGTGTTCAGACTTGTTTGTTCAGATGTGTGTGTTCAGATGCGTGTGTTCAGATGTGTGTGTTCAGATGTGTGTGTTCAGATGCATGTGTTCAGACGTGTTTGCTCAGATGCGTGTGTTCAGATGCGTGTGTTCAGATGCGTGTGTTCAGACGTGTTTGCTCAGATGCGTGTGTTCAGATGCGTGTGTTCAGATGTGTGTGTTCAGATGCGTGTGTTCAGATGCGTGTGTTCAGATGCGTGTGTTCAGATGCGTGTGTTCAGATGCGTGTGTTCAGACGTGTGTGTTCAGACGTGTTTGCTCAGATGCGTGTGTTCAGATGTGTGTGTTCAGATGCGTGTGTTCAGATGCGTGTGTTCAGATGCGTGTGTTCAGACGTGTTTGCTCAGATGCGTGTGTTCAGATGTGTGTGTTCAGATGTGTGTGTTCAGATGTGTGTGTTCAGATGCGTGTGTTCAGATGTGTGTGTTCAGATGTGTGTGTTCAGACGTGTTTGCTCAGATGCGTGTGTTCAGATGCGTTTGTTCAGATGCGGGTGTTCAGACGTGTGTGTTCAGACGCGTGTGTTCAGACGTGTTTGCTCACATGCGTGTGTTCAGATGCGTGTGTTCAGATGTGTGTGTTCAGACGTGTTTGCTCAGATGCGTGTGTTCAGATGTGTGTGTTCAGATGTGTGTGTTCAGATGTGTGTGTTCAGATGCGTGTGTTCAGATGTGTGTGTTCAGATGTGTGTGTTCAGATGTGTGTGTTCAGATGTGTGTGTTCAGACGTGTTTGCTCAGATGCGTGTGTTCAGATGTGTGTGTTCAGATGTGTGTGTTCAGATGCGTTTGTTCAGATGCGGGTGTTCAGACGTGTGTGTTCAGACGCGTGTGTTCAGACGTGTTTGCTCAGATGCGTGTGTTCAGATACGTGTGTTCAGATGCGTGTGTTCAGATGCGTGTGTTCAGATGTGTGTGTTCAGATGCGTGTGTTCAGATGCGTGTGTTCAGATGTGTGTGTTCAGATGTGTGTGTTCAGATGCGTGTGTTCAGATGCGTGTGTTCAGATGCGTGTGTTCAGATGTGTGTGTTCAGATGCGTGTGTTCAGATGCGTGTGTTCAGATGTGTGTGTTCAGATGTGTGTGTTCAGATGCGTGTGTTCAGATGCGTTTGTTCAGATGCGTGTGTTCAGACGTGTGTGTTCAGACGCGTGTGTTCAGACGTGTTTGCTCAGATGCGTGTGTTCAGATACGTGTGTTCAGATGCGTGTGTTCAGATGCGTGTGTTCAGATGCGTGTGTTCAGATGCGTGTGTTCAGATGCGTGTGTTCAGACGTGTGTGTTCAGACGTGTTTGCTCAGATGCGTGTGTTCAGATGTGTGTGTTCAGATGCGTGTGTTCAGATGTGTGTGTTCAGATGTGTGTGTTCAGATGTGTGTGTTCAGATGTGTGTGTTCAGATGTGTGTGTTCAGATGCGTGTGTTCAGACGTGTTTGCTCAGATGCGTGTGTTCAGATGTGTGTGTTCAGATGTGTGTGTTCAGATGCGTGTGTTCAGATGCGTTTGTTCAGATGTGTTTGTTCAGACGTGTGTGTTCAGACGCGTGTGTTAAGACGTGTTTGCTCAGATGCTTGTGTTCAGATACGTGTGTTCAGATGCGTGTGTTCAGATGCGTGTGTTCAGATGCGTGTGTTCAGATGCGTGTGTTCAGATGTGTGTGTTCAGATGTGTGTGTTCAGATGTGTGTGTTCAGACGTGTTTGCTCAGATGCGTGTGTTCAGATGTGTGTGTTCAGATGTGTGTGTTCAGATGCGTGTGTTCAGATGCGTTTGTTCAGATGCGTTTGTTCAGATGTGTGTGTTCAGATGCGTTTGTTCAGATGCGTTTGTTCAGATGCGTGTGTTCAGATGTGTGTGTTCAGATGCGTGTGTTCAGATGCGTGTGTTCAGATGCGTGTGTTCAGACGTGTTTGCTCAGATGCGTGTGTTCAGATGTGTGTGTTCAGATGTGTGTGTTCAGATGCGTGTGTTCAGATGCGTTTGTTCAGATGTGTGTGTTCAGACGTGTGTGTTCAGACGCGTGTGTTCAGACGTGTTTGCTCAGATGCGTGTGTTCAGATACGTGTGTTCAGATGCGTGTGTTCAGACGTGTGTGTTCAGATGAGTGTGTTCAGATGCGTGTGTTCAGATGTGTGTGTTCAGATGCGTGTGTTCAGATGCGTGTGTTCAGATGCGTGTGTTCAGATGCGTGTGTTCAGATGCGTGTGTTCAGATGTGTGTGTTCAGATGTGTGTGTTCAGATCCGTGTGTTCAGACGTGTTTGCTCAGATGCGTGTGTTCAGATGTGTGTGTTCAGATGTGTGTGTTCAGATGCGTGTGTTCAGATGTGTGTGTTCAGATGTGTGTGTTCAGATGCGTGTGTTCAGATGCGTGTGTTCAGATGCGTGTGTTCAGATGTGTGTGTTCAGATGTGTGTGTTCAGATGCGTGTGTTCAGATGCGTGTGTTCAGATGCGTGTGTTCAGATGTGTGTGTTCAGATGCGTGTGTTCAGACGTGTTTGCTCAGATGCGTGTGTTCAGACGTGTGTGTTCAGATGTGTGTGTTCAGATGTGTGTGTTCAGATGCGTGTGTTCAGATGCGTGTGTTCAGATGTGTGTGTTCAGATGTGTGTGTTCAGATCCCTGTGTTCAGACGTGTTTGCTCAGATGCGTGTGTTCAGATGTGTGTGTTCAGATGTGTGTGTTCAGATGTGTGTGTTCAGATGCGTGTGTTCAGATGTGTGTGTTCAGATGCGTGTGTTCAGATGCGTGTGTTCAGATGTGTGTGTTCAGATGCGTGTGTTCAGATGCGTGTGTTCAGATGCGTGTGTTCAGATGTGTGTGTTCAGATGTGTGTGTTCAGATGCGTGTGTTCAGACGTGTGTGTTCAGATGTGTGTGTTTAGATGCGTGTGTTCAGACGTGTTTGCTCAGATGCGTGTGTTCAGATGTGTGTGTTCAGATGTGTGTGTTCAGATGCGTGTGTTCAGATGCGTTTGTTCAGATGTGTGTGTTCAGACGTGTGTGTTCAGATGCGTGTGTTCAGATGCGTGTGTTCAGACGTGTGTGTTCAGACGTGTTTGCTCAGATGCGTGTGTTCAGATGTGTGTGTTCAGTCTGTGCGCCTGCTTTCCATTTCAATGAAACCTTTTTGAAAGTGTTTCTTCTTATGTTCACCGGCTTACATTGTTACATTTCCAGTGTAAATCAGCTGTTTTCTATGTGAATATACAGTAAAGTGTAATTTATTCCTGTGATCAAAGCTGAATTTTCAGCATCATTACTCCAGTCTTCAGTGTCACATGATCCTTCAGAAATCACTATAATATGATGATTTGATGTTCAAGAAACATTTATGATTATTATCAGTGTTGAAAACAGTTCATATTTTGGTGGAAAACATTATATAAAACCATTCAAAAGATTGGAGACAGTAACATTTTTAAAATGTAAAAAACAACAACTTTTATTTAGCAAGGATGCATTAAATTGGTCAAAAGTAACAGAAAAAACATTAGTAAAGATATAAAAGATTATATTTAAAAACAAATACTGTTCTTTTGAACAATGAAGCAGCACAACTGTTTCCAACATTAATAATAAGAACATTATTAATAATTGAGCACCAATAATAACTGAGCAGCATCAGATGATCTGAATAATGACTCTATTTACAGCTGAATATGAGTTTGTCTCATATCTGATGGACTTTCATCATTCAATCTGTTATTTTCCTGAAACGCTCTGTTCTTTAGACATAAAGCTGACTGACATTTAAAGACTAAAATAGAGGAAGAAAGCAGCCGACAATATTCACAGTGTACAATGGCAGAGAGTTAGACTAGGAAATAAAAAGGAGAAGAAGATTGTTCTGTGCATGTGTGTATATATAAACTCAATAAGAACATGTTCCCCCTAAAGAAACACAACTGACAGGATGACAGTGTGGGTGTAACACAATATTTAGAAAAGCC
The DNA here is from genome assembly GCF_051911475.1 of Siphateles boraxobius. Taxonomy (NCBI): domain Eukaryota; kingdom Metazoa; phylum Chordata; class Actinopteri; order Cypriniformes; family Leuciscidae; genus Siphateles; species Siphateles boraxobius. The sequence goes on along the minus strand of NW_027508742.1, from coordinate 419,181 downwards.
TCAAACACATTACCGCCCATTAAGCCTCACTAACGTCCCGACAGTCTGATCCGTAATGGAAGAAGATAAGTGTCTCTGTCAGTGCTGGAAACAGGAAATCACAGCTGAACGATGAATCACTGAACCACAAACTGATCTGAGAATCAGCTACGTCACAGGGACACGTTACTGTAACACCAGCCGCTTTAAAAGTCTTCAGCGACATAGTGGAGTCTTTAGATGCTATGAAGCACTGCGTGTCTTTTTATTGGTTTATCAAAGGCCTTCGACACGGTGGATCGTGATATGCTATTAAAAAGGCTTTGATAAATAAATAGAATAAATAGGGAACAAACAAGGCAGGTACGAGGGAGGACAGGTGGGGCAAATTAACCAAAAATCAGGGAAAAAGATGAGCCGGGCTAGACAATGACAGGAGTCTTGTCATGTGTGTTTCTTTGTGCCATGTGCTCACACCAAACATAACTAAAACACAAGCACATGGCCAGTAAAACAAATCACAAGCCATGTGCTCACACACAACAAGACATGAACACGCAGCCAATGAGAACACTCATAAGCCACGTGTTCACACAAAACATGACAACATGAAAGCACACAGCTAGTGTAAAACAAGCTGTGTGCTACACAGCACAAGACAAAACACGACATGAAAGCACGCGGCCGATGTAAACACGAAACGCATACTACACAAAACACATCACACAGAAGAGCGTACGGCCTGAGCAAATTCGCACGCTCACACGACAAGACCGAGCACAAGAGAACGAGGGTCAGCTCATCCTGTGTGCTCACAACAGAAAACAAACACGCAGAGCATAGATGTCTGAATCCCGACACAGAGCTGAAACAAAACAAGACCGACGTGCGGGATCCAAACACCACGCCCCGCACATGTAAAAAGTCATGTAGACAAGAGAGCACACGGCTCGAGCACGCTCTAAACCACGCACTCAGACAAAGACGAGACAAAACCAGGAGTGTCAGAGCTCTGTCACAAAAACAAGAATTGAAGTTGACACAGAAGTAACAGAACCCTGACACTACCCCCCTCTAAAAGGACGCCAGAACGAGGGACATCAAATACAAGACAGGAGCATGACAATACAAGACTGAACAGACAGAAAAGATGGGCAGATAAAAAATAAAAAAATAGACAAAGAGGGGAGGGGCTGAGCCAAGTCAGAGCTAATGGAACATCCACAGAGTCATGAGGAACCAGGGAGGGACCGGCGGGTCTGGGGTAATGGCAGAAGGCCAGGGCGAAGTGAATATAAATATATATCTATATATAAATTGTGACGAGCACCCAGAGGATTCATCAGCGTCGCCCTGGAAACAGGAACACCTGCGTGCCCTCGTCACAGGTTGATCGGCCCCAGCCATGCTCCATCAAGCAAACAGCTACATAAGCCACATTGACTTTGTCAAATGGAGAGAGATCTCTGCACGAGACAGAATGTTAATGCCTGTTCTCTATCTTTCTCCAGAAAGCAGCAGTTGACCGCTCAGACTCCAAGAAGCCCAGCTCAGACTCCAAGAAGCACAGCTCAGACTCCAAGAAGCACAGCTCAGACTCCAAGAAGCACAGCTCAGACTCCAAGAAGCCCAGCTCAGACTCCAAGAAGCCCAGCTCAGACTCCAAGAAGCCCAGCTCAGACTCCAAAAAGTACAGCTCAGACTCACTGCACTACAAGGAAGAGGCAACGCACTTCACCGGGTTTTCTTTGTTTTTTTCTTCATGTTGTAAATAAATACACTCTTGGGCACTTTGCATGAGCTCCCCTTTTCGTGTGATTCTTCACCCCGTGACAATATATATATATATATATATAGAGAGAGAGAGAGAGAGACCGGAGGGACGGACTAGGGGCGACTCTGGGACGGCCTCCTGGAGCTTGGGCGGCGCCGGCAAGGTAATGAGCCTGGGGACGGCCTCTGGGCACTGTGGTAAGCAGGAAGCCTTCCTCTTCCTCTTCCTCCCCCGTTTCCGTGAGCGAGGCGGCGCTGCAGCCTCTTGGAACAAAAAACTGAATGCATGTTATTTTCAAACTCTAAAAGTTCTTCAGAAAATTCCATTACTCTTTGGACCTCTCAGGGGACTCTTATTACATCGGTATCATGCAGAGTACAGTATTATTATAGATAACATTATTATAAGTATTATTATAGATTACCAGGGTAAACACAGTAATGAACAGCCGCACTAAAATCGAATGAGAAAAGTAAACACTCACAGACTGATGTTCTCTCCTGTTGTTCTACTGCTTCTACTGCAGTTTTTAATTTTTACTTTTATTAGCTGTATTTTTATATTGTGTTCAACACTTTGAGAAGCTGATTTCAAAGGCGCTTTATAAAGTAAAGTTTATTATTATTATTATCTTCTTGCCTCTCTTATCCTCTTTGTACCATGGTGTTCTGAGATTCATAACTGCAATTTCAACACACCATTGTAATCAAGGGTTGCTTGGCCTTCGTTGAATAATCGAAGAAAAATGCACTGGTATTTGCTGATATATAAAGCTATACTGGGTTATCTGACCTCTTATCTTTGTTGTTTTATTCACCGGATATTGCCTGGCGATTACTCATGACGTTCTGAATCAGATGATCATCGGTGTGTAATCTTTGCCAGAACCGAGCTACGGGAAACCTCCTTTAAACGCTACTCAAGACTGAAATCAAGATAAAAAACTTGGTGTCTGGTAGTTAATTTAAAATTGTACTAAGTAATCTTCAAAGTAAATGAATGTTGTGTAAATGTTTTTTAACCGTTTGCATGTTTTATGTTTATATGTTTGTTTGTTTTTGGATTGTATTGTATGTTGTAACTTTGATGTATAATTGTATATGCAAACTGAACTTGTCTATCTTTTCCAGGACAGAGGTTTTAATCTCAGTGAGTCTTTTCTCCTGGTTAAAATAAAGCTGAGAGTATCTGAACCCGTTCAGCCAGGCTTCCTTCAGGTCCTGTACGGGTCAATCTCCTCTGTGTTCCTGCAGTTCCTTCTATTACAGATGGACAACAGAGTTTTCAGTCTGTCATCATTTACTCACCCTCATCTTGTATGAGAAGATATCTTGAGTTCCCCTTCAGGGACTGCAGCCGCGTGTAATCGTTACATTCGTTATGTTACAACCCTGGCTCTAGGGATGCAACATAAAGGACACAAAGACAGAAGTCTGCCAATTAAACAAAGTTTACTTGATATAAAAAAGAAAAAGGGGACTGTAGAAGCAAAACACAGCTACTGCTCTGCCGGCTGCAAGACGAGAGAGAGAGCGAGCATGCGTCTTAGATTTAAGTAGCTCCCGTCAGGTGACATCAATTAACCGGTTGATTGCAGGTGATCTACCAGGGAAACTGCAATGACATACAGATTAGAACACTCACACATAACACTGCCACCCTTAAAACATTGCTATAGAATAACCTATGGCAAAGTCAACAAATACATGAAAAAGCACATGCACTTACGACCTTGACAGAGCATCCGCCAAAACATTATCCTTCCCACGAATGTGGCGGACTGCAAGACGATATCACTGCAAAAACAGGCTCCATCGCATTAAGCGCTGGTTAGTGTTTCTCCAGCGTAGTGCATCTGAAGCATGAATGAAATCAGTCAGTGGAGAGAATGAGCATCACTGCGAGTGACGTCATCGACCAGGAAGCTATAAAGCACCCCAGAATCATAAGCACGCCAGCTTCTGTTACTTCAGCAGCGCTCTGTGTGTGTTTTAGCTGTCTATATATCTCTATATATTAGGAATATGAGCCAAAAGCAAATGACGAGCGAGCCTCATTATAGGAGATGCTTTCCCCCCTGTACTAGATACGTTACAGGCGGGGATTCGCATCATCTATGTGTGGTTTGTTTGGGAGTGCAGCATGCCCAGTCAGCTCTCGAGGGGGCTGATTGTGAGCATTGTGAGCGTCTTCCTTTGAGGACCTTGCGCTCTCGCCGATCGCTCTTCGAGGAGGGCGGTTCGGTGCGCGCTCCCCGCGGCTCGGGTCCCGCTTCTGTTGAGGCAGAGACGAGGCGCATGTCGTGGGGATCGCAAATGGATCTCACCGAGGGGTGTGAGACGGGCCCCGCCCTATCTCAGCCTTCACCGGAGAGATCCAGTGCCTCTATCCCGGCTGTGGAAGCGCAGTCCTCCGCTACTTCTCCCCGGGTTGAGGCACATATGGTTCAGGAGCTTCAGCTATCCAGTTCTGAGGAGCTGGATGTTGAAAGCTTTGGCTCAGAGGATGCCGGAGTCTCGTCATTTTTCAATCTCCCCCCGATGATGAGATTGTTAATGTGCTTTCCCGTGCTGTTGAAAAGCTCAGTATTGAGTGGCCATCTGATAGGCAGGAGTCTCCTATTAAAAGCAAACTTGATGATAGATTTTTGCCCACGAGCACTCAGCCTTCTCGCCGGTGTTTGCCTTTTTTCCCTGATCTTCACACCGAGGTGACGTAGACCTGGGTTAAACCAATGTCAGCAAGAATTTACACACACACTTCCAATGTTTATTCAAATATTATGGGAGCTAAATCTAGTGGGTATGTGACGATGCCAAGGGCGGAGGAGACGCTCCCTAGCTATCTCTCTCCCGAATCGGCATCATCGCTGAAAGCATCGGCTCTCCCCACCAGATCTTTAAAAAATACATCAGCGCTGGTGAGGAAGGCTTATTCGGCGGCGGGGCAGGCAGCCGCGTGTTTGCATACGATGGCTATTATGCAAGCTTATCAGGCTGATCTGCTTAAGGAAGCTAGCGAGCAGGGGGAAATTTCTGTTGAGATGATTAATGAGCTCAGACAGACAGCTGATTTCGCTCTTCGAGCCACCAGGCAGACGGCCACAGAGAGGCATTTATGGTTAAATCAAAGTAAAATGCAAGAAAGAGAGAAACCTGTTCTGTTAGACGCCCCTGTATCCCCTGTGGGTTTATTTGGTGATGCTTTGCATTCTGTTACTGAGAAGTTTCAGGAAGAAAAAAGACAGTCAGCAGTGTTTCAGAAATGTATTCCCTTTAAAGTAAAAATTCCTGGGGCTGCTGGGCGAGGGCAGCCTAACCCGCAGAGTAGTTCTTTTAAAGGAGTGCAACAAAAACAGAGTGTTACAAAAAACGGGTACGCTATTCAGTTCAGAACGCATCCACCTCGGTTCAGAGGGGCTCTGCCCACAGTGGTTGGCCCCTCCAGGCTCTGGTATTAGAACAGAAGGTAAAAACTCTGCTGCGAAAAGGAGCTATAGAGCGGGTTCCTCCCCCCAGCAGGGAGTTAGGATATTACAGCCGGTATACAGAGAACCACTTTTCTCGGTGTAGTGTGGGATTCGACGACGATGCAGGCACAGTTGTCACCTGCTCGTGTTGCTTCGATTCTCGCCGCAGTAGATCAGGTCAAGCTAGGCCAGTCATCCACTGTAAAACAGTTCCAGAGACTGTTATGTTTTAATGGCAGCTGCGTCCAACGTGATACCTTTTGGCCTCCTGCACATGAGACCGTTACAGTGGTGGCTCAGAACCAGGGGATTCTCCCCGAGGGGAAATCCGCTCCACATGATCATGAGTTCGCGACGGTGTCATCGCGCCCTGGTTATGTGGAAAGACCCTTGGTTTCTGTCCCAAGGTCCTGTGTTGGGAGCTCCTTGTCGTCGCGTAACGCTAACGACGGATGCCTCTCTCATGGGTTGGGGGGCGATCATGAGTGGTCGCCCAGCTCAGGTTCCGTGGAAGGACCATCACCGTCTATGGCACATAAATTGTCTAGAGATGTTGGCAGTGTTTCTGGCTCTGAAACACTTCCTCCCAGACCTAAGGGGCCACCATGTTCTTGTCCGGTCAGACAACACATCGGTGGTCTCTTATATCAACCATCAGGGGGGTTTGCGTTCTCGCCCTCTTTACAAACTGGCACGTCAGATCCTTCTATGGTCCCAGGGGAAAATTCTTTCTCTGAGATCTATTTAACTCCCGGGGTATTTAAATCAGGGAGCAGACATCCCGTCGAGGCAGGGGCCCGAGGCCCGGGGAATGGAGTCTGTACCCTGTAACAATATTCAGTTTTACATTAAATTAGCTCAAATTATATATAGGGAATTTTAATAATTAATCATGAAAATGATAACCTCCTTTCTGAAACAGGCCCCGGAACATTTACATATGGAAAAGTAATGTTGTTTTGCATTGAAAATAAGATTATTTTTCTGACAGCACTGATTTGTTTTTGTTTTAAGCATTTTGACCACGTAAATGTATCTTGATTTAAGAATATTCAGATATTTGTACGTGAATCCTGAGGAAGAACATCATTATTTCCCAGTGTAATAACTGCTGAAACGGTAAGGGTGTGTGAGTTCCCAGCATCCATGAATGAATGCTGCTGTAAAGTTACTGAATAACATCTATTATGGTTGTCATCGTTGTTAGTTATTGTGCTGTGATGTCTCATCTGCATTTGTCAAGGCTTGAGATCAATATTTACAGACTTACAAAACTATCTCCCAGACGACGTTTCCTCAGAAACACCTGACAGCTTTAATGAGGATTGAGCTTTTAGTGAATGAACTTGAAACTGTTACTCAACTGCGTCCAGTTGTCTTTAAGCTTTTAGTTTCCTTCTGAACACACAGATGATGGTCAGACGAGCACTTGCTGTTGACTCGGGCAGAGACACAATGAAAGAGTCTGTCAGGACTCAGGCTTTCCTGGAAGTTTGTCTTTTGAGAAAGAGTTTGACGACTTCACAGGAACCAAAACAAAAACCTCTCCATTGAATAATGAAAACAACACACACACACACACACACACACACACACACACACACACACACACACACACACCCAACCCCTAAACCTGCCACACCTGATATCACACACACACACACACACACACACACACACACACACACACACACACACACACACACACACACACACACACACACACACACACACACACACCCAACCCCTAAACCTGCCACACCTGATCACACACACACACACACAGGGCCGGCGCTAGCTATTTAGGTGCCCTAAGCACAAATGATTGGTGGTGCCCCCCACCCCCCGCCCCCCACCCACCCACCCACCCAAGGAATAACAACCATTCGGAATTTCTTAGTTAGGTTCTCTTTACTTCCAAAATAACTGCTGCAAATAAATAATTTTACATTAACAATGGCACCAAATATGAAAAGAAATAATATAAAGGTTAAAATTATAAATACCAAGAACCACCACAATTACTAAAAACACAGATTTGGAACTGAACAATGTAAACACAGAAAGTTAAAAGTGCAAAAAAAGTTTATAACTGTACAAGTATGAATTTTAAAGTGCACATTTTAAATCGCATCCAAAATAAAAGTTTGTGTCTACATGAATGATATATAGTATGTGTGTGTACTGTGTATAATTATTTTGTGTATATATATAAATACACATTTGCATGTATGTATTTAAGAAATATTTGTTATTTATATATAAAATATTTAAATCTATATATAATATAAATTATATATAAATATATACAGTATATACATGCAAATATTTCTTAAATATATACGTGTATATGTGTGTGTATTTATATATACACAAAATGATTATACACAGTACACACACATATATCATGTAGACACAAACTTTTATTTTGGATGCGATTAATCTTTTCCCAGCCCTAATAATTTGACGACTCTGTGAATATGAAAATATACAAACACTGAGATTGTGGGTTTTTTTCTAATTGCAGTTTCACCAACAGATGTCGCCCTTGGGCCTTGGCCTATGAACCTCTTGAAAATGACCGCATTATCCGCATAGAACAACAACAAAAAAAGCGTATCTAAGCGGTCTTCCTTTTCTTCTCAAACAAACTAACTGCATCTTAAACAGCCCAAGTTTCAAAATTTAATGTGGACGAAACCGGACCCCCGTTAAAATAAAAGATTCAACATGCAGGGCTAAAAAAGCCTGCCCCGGATCATTTGCACTACTAGCGACGCCCCCCTGGACATGCATACACGACACAAGGGCGCCCGCGCTCAAAACTAACATTTTTATTTAAAACATTGTCTTACCTGCAAGCGACGCGCGAGTATCATCCCGCTGTCTCTTCTTTTTCCTTTTTCCGCTCCCGACTCTTGGTGCCTTTTCGAGGCCATGTCTGAGGTCGGTGTCTGCCAAATTTGACATTGATTGAGGCATAATCGAACAGACCACTGGGAGGTGGGGAAGATGAGGGAGACTGGCACAGGAGATTCTCCTTTTTCTCGACTAATTTGGTCTAGGCCTATATTACTTTTGTATTGCTTTTGTATATTAACATGCTTTAGACATTTTATTTGTTATTTATACTAGTAGCCTATTGTGATGATTTTTCACGACCCAGATTTTTTGTTGCCCCCCCAAGCACTTGGTGCCCTACGCGCAGTGCGTGATGTGCGTGTGCGAAGCGCCGGCCCTGCACACACACACACACACACACACACACACACACACACACACACACACACACACACACACACACACAAACACACACACACACACACACACACACACACACACACACACACAACCCCTAAACGTATCACACACACACACACACACACACACACACACACACACACACACACACACAAACACACACACACACACACACACACACACACACACACACACACACACACACACAAACACACACACACACACACACACACACACACACACACACACAACCCCTAAACGTGCCACACCTGATCACACACACACACACACACACACACACACACACACACACACAAACACACAAACACACACACACACACACAAACACACACACACACACACACACACACACACACACACACACACACACACACACAAACACACACACACACACACACACACACACACACAACCCCTAAACGTATCACACACACACACACACACACACACACACACACACACACACACACACACACACACACACACACACACACACACACACACACACACACACACACACACACACACACACACACAACCCCTAAACGTGCCACACCTGATCACACACACACACACACACACACACACACACACACACACACACACACACACACACACAAACACACAAACACACACACACACACACACACACACACACACACACACACACACACACACACACACACACACACACACACACACACACACACACACACACACTCTCAGTGGCTCTACTAATGCTGGATGAGGAGTCTGGTCGGGCTGCCTCAGGCTCCATACACACTACTACGTTTTAGTTTAGAAACGGAGAGCTTTTGCTACGTTTGCTCCTCCCGTCCAGACTAAAACGGCAAAAACGAAGACCTAAAACGGAGAAGTTTAGAAACGCTGCCGACCCCGTTCTGCGTTTTGAATCTCCGGAGGGCGTTTTAGTGAAGACGGGTCAAAACGGAGGACTTTAGAAACGATGACGCAGAGGCTCACGCTCAGCTCTCTGATTGGGTCATACAGCGGAAGAAAACATACAACAACAGCCTGGACTACCAGTTACGCTAGCGCAAAAGCGGCGGTATCGACCGTACATGGAGCGCCGGTTTTGGGTTACGCCGGGAAGAACCAGCACATGGTGGGATAATTTCATCAATGAAGTTGTGATTCCTGAGGAATGGTGCGAAAACTTTCGAAAGTCGAGATCGGCACTCATCAACCTCGGCGAAATCTGAGGAGTAGTTGATCTGTTTCCTGTTTACACCGGCACGCGCATGCCCAGTGTAGGAGAATGGTCACGTGATCCGCGTTTTCAGTCGTTTTAATGTGGACGACATTCTAATCCGTTCTAATACACAGCTGAAACGCTGATCGTATTGGTTTGAATTCTCCGTGTCTAAACTCAAACGCAGTAGTGTGTATGGGGCCTGAATGCTGCAGGTGGAGCTGGGGAGGAGGAGGGCCGCAGGACAGCGATGCGTGAGCGAGGGATCGAGCCGCTGCTTGTAGACTCCCGCGGGTCACTGACATTACATGAGTTCACTCCTCAACAAATTACCTTGTGTACTTCACTCGTTTGCTGGAAACCAAAACAAAAAAAGCTTGCAATGTAAAAAAAATACAAGACACGAATATGTTTTCATGTCATTTTAATGCATTTTGTGACACACAGAAACTCACTGCAAAAAATGACTTCATGTTTCCAATTAGTTTTTTCACTCTAAAAATCCTTGAAATAATTAAAGTTGAAATCATTTACAGACTGGAGACTCAACACCGCACGGACGGCAAGACTCATTTTCATGAACTGTTGCTTAGATACAAGTGATTTTTGTCTGTTTTAAGTACAAATAAAGTTAAAAACAAGCCAGTGCAGAAAGACAAAGTTGCTTCAAGTGAATTTAACGATTTTTAATATAATTTAACTTGAAAACAAGACAGAAAAACTCACTAAGCATTTATTATTTTTTTGCAGTGTGTAACGTGACGTAATTAATAAATCATAAACCAATAAGAGCAGGAATGGGAATTAAATCTATTTTTCCCTGTACAGCACAGATGCTCTTACTGAGAAATATAATACATTCAATAAATATATTAACGATAAGAGGTACTTATAATTAAATATAATATATCACTAACAGGAATCAGAGCGACTCAAGCTTTGGGATGGATGGCGGCAGTGGGGCGGGTCTTAAGGCGGAGGAGCTCAGCGATTGGACGATTGCTGTCCCTGAAAAAGTCCAGTCCCGTGATCCACTCCACATCCCTCACGCGTGATTGGTGCATCCACAGGAGAGGCTCCGCCCACTGGGACTCAGGCTGGTCATTCTGCACACAAACAGTAACAGGATCTTTCATGACTCGAATTTTGTTTTCACATCACATAAAGCTTCATTGTGTTTCATTCATTGTTTCTGTTGGTGGGAAACGAGATTATTGTGACGTCGCGCATTCATGTCAGAAACAAAACACAGAAGCAGCCGAACCCCAAAGAACAAAACAATGACAAAAGCTCTTTATTTAGTTGGAAGAGCATAATGGGACGCACCTGTGCCACCGTCACATGATTCACTTACGTGCTCAGTCATACTCAAAGCAGCTTCACAGAAAAGCATGACTGAGCATTAACTTTGGTTTTAATTGTATAATTTATATCATTTAAAATTAATATGCATAAATAAAACCGCAAAGTTTTTAGTTTTGCGGCTTAATGTCACTGAAAACTAAATAAAAAATAATAATATTAATTAATGAATAAATACAAATTATTAAAATTGACTTTTTACTTGTTTAAATAAAAAATATCAATGATTTGAATAATTAATATCAATTAAATTAATCTGGAAATTAAACTGAAGTTTTTTTTAATAAATAGCTAAAATAATTGAAAAAATTTATATAATTTGCATGAATAAAACAGTGTCTGTTTTACAGCTTAATGTCACTGACAAATGAAAAAAAAGTATAATTATTGAATAAATAAATAAATGTATTCAAATAAATGTTTTACTTCATGAATAAATAAAAATATCAAATGAATTGCATAATTTATATCATTTCAATTAATATGCACGAATACAACAGTGAAGTTGTTAGTCTTACAGCTAAATGTCACTGAAAAAATAAATAAAATAATGAAAAATTATTGAATGAATAAAAATATATTTTCTACTTACTGAACGAATGAACAAATAAATATCGATTAAATTGTATAATTTTATGAAATTTAAATGAGTATGCATAAATTAAACAGATAAGTTGTTAGTTTTAGAGCTTAATGGCATTGACAAATAAAATAAAATAATTCATTAATAAAAAATGTATTAAAAAAAATTCTACTTAATGAATAAGTAAAAAAAATTATGAAAAAATATTGATGAAAAATAAAAACTGATTCACTGATCATAATAATATTATTAATATGAAAACAAGAATGTTTAAGGTGTGTTCATATATACTAATATGTCAAGGCGTGACATCAGAGAACATCTGAAAACACAAAAAGAACAAACTGAATCATTCTGACCGAAGTTCTGATTCACTGAGACGAATCGCACAGAAGATTCACGTGATGATGGATTAAATTAAGCTCAAATTAAGTCAAGTGTCTCGTTCCACATCCAGTGTGTGAGGATGAGCTTGTGAAACAGGAAGTGAGAGTATCAGTAGGAAGTGTGTGTGTGTGTCACTCACAGCGCAGCTCTCTGTGTTTTCATCTCTGTGAGGCACAAGGAAGGAAACGCTCTGAAGTTCCCCGGAACATTCTCCCACCGCCTGCGTCTCGTTCCTGCAGCTCGTCAGCACCGCGAAATAATGAGTGGGAAGAGGAACAGACGAACCTGCAACCAACCTGAACACAAGCACTGTGAGACGCGCGAGGAATCAGATCTTTAAAGGGGACATATCATGAAAATCTGGCTTTCTCCGTAAATTTCTTTGTAAATGCTTTAATCGGCCGCTTCTACCAAAACCCAGAAAACGTGAAAAGTGAAACCCAGTAACTTTGTTCTGGTGAGTCTATCTCTGAGAGCATGTCTAAAAATAAGCTGATCTGATTTCTCTCCTTCTGACGTATGAAGAGGATCTTATTATAATATTACCGGCTTTTAATCTGCACGTTTATAATATCACCGGCCCTTAATCTGTACGTTTATAATATTACCGACTCTTAATCTGCACGTTTATAATATTACCGGCTCTTAATCTGCACGTTTATAATATTACCGGCTCTTAATCTGCACGTTTATAATATTACCGGCTCTTAATCTGCACGTTTATAATATTACCGGCCCTTAATCTGCACGTTTATAATATTACCGGCTCTTAATCTGCACGTTTATAATATTACCGGCCCTTAATCTGCACGTTTATAATATTACCGGCTCTTAATCTGCACGTTTATAATATTACCGGCCCTTAATCTGCACGTTTACAATATTACCGGCTCTTAATCTGCACGTTTATAATATTACCGGCCCTTAATCTGCACGTTTATAATATTACCGGCTCTTAATCTGCACGTTTATAATATTACCGGCTCTTAATCTGCACGTTTATAATATTACCGGCCCTTAATCTGCACGTTTATAATATTACCGGCTCTTAATCTGCACGTTTATAATATTACCGGCTCTTAATCTGCACGTTTATAATATTACCGGCCCTTAATCTGCACGTTTATAATATTACCGGCTCTTAATCTGCACGTTTATAATATTACCGGCCCTTAATCTGCGCGTTTATAATATTACCGGCTCTTAATCTGCACGTTTATAATATTACCGGCCCTTAATCAGCACGTTTATAATATTACCGGCCCTTAATCAGCACGTTTATAATATTACCGGCTCTTAATCTGCACGTTTATAATATTACCATCCCTTAATCAGCACGTTTATAATATTACCGGCTCTTAATCTGCACGTTTATAATATTACCGGCTCTTAATCTGCACGTTTATAATATTACCGGCCCTTAATCTGCACGTTTATAATATTACCGGCTCTTAATCTGCACGTTTATAATATTACCGGCTCTTAATCTGCACGTTTATAATATTACCGGCCCTTAATCTGCACGTTTATAATATTACCGGCCCTTAATCTGCACAATATTACCGGCCCTTAATCTGCATGTTTATAATATTACCGGCCCTTAATCTGCACAATATTACCGGCCCTTAATCTGCACATTTATAATATTACCGGCTCTTAATCTGCACGTTTATAATATTACCGGCTCTTAATCTGCACATTTATAATATTACCGGCTCTTAATCTGCACGTTTATAATATTACCGGCTCTTAATCTGCACATTTATAATATTATCGGCCCTTAATCTGCACGTTTATAATATTACCGGCTCTTAATCGCCACGTTTATAATATTACCGGCCCTTAATCTGCACATTTATAATATTACCGGCTCTTAATCTGCACGTTTATAATATTACCGGCTCTTAATCTGCACATTTATAATATTACCGGCTCTTAATCTGCACGTTTATAATATTACCGGCTCTTAATCTGCACATTTATAATATTATCGGCCCTTAATCTGCACGTTTATAATATTACCGGCTCTTAATCGCCACGTTTATAATATTACCGGCTCTTAATCTGCACATTTATAATATTATCGGCCCTTAATCTGCACGTTTATAATATTACCGGCTCTTAATCGCCACGTTTATAATATTACCGGCTCTTAATCGCCACGTTTATAATATTACCGGCTCTTAATCTGCACATTTATAATATTATCGGCCCTTAATCTGCACGTTTATAATATTACCGGCTCTTAATATGCACGTTTATAATATTACCGGCTCTTAATCTGCACATTTATAATATTACCGGCTCTTAATCTGCACGTTTATAATATTACCGGCTCTTAATCTGCACGTTTATAATATTACCGGCTCTTAATCGCCACGTTTATAATATTACCGGCTCTTAATCGCCACGTTTATAATATTACCGGCTCTTAATCTGCACATTTATAATATTATCGGCCCTTAATCTGCACGTTTATAATATTACCGGCTCTTAATATGCACGTTTATAATATTACCGGCCCTTAATCTGCACATTTATAATATTACCGGCTCTTAATCTGCACGTTTATAATATTACCGGCTCTTAATCTGCACATTTATAATATTACCGGCTCTTAATCTGCACGTTTATAATATTACCGGCTCTTAATCTGCACATTTATAATATTATCGGCCCTTAATCTGCACGTTTATAATATTACCGGCTCTTAATCGCCACGTTTATAATATTACCGGCTCTTAATCTGCACATTTATAATATTATCGGCCCTTAATCTGCACGTTTATAATATTACCGGCTCTTAATCGCCACGTTTATAATATTCCCGGCCCTTAATCGCCACGTTTATAATATTACCGGCTCTTAATCTGCACATTTATAATATTATCGGCCCTTAATCTGCACGTTTATAATATTACCGGCTCTTAATATGCACGTTTATAATATTACCGTCCCTTAATCTGCACGTTTATAATATTATCGGCTGTTAATCTGCACATTTATAATATTACCGGCCCTTAATCTGCACGTTTATAATATTACCTTCCCTTAATCTGCACGTTTATAATATTACCGGCTCTTAATCTGCACGTTTATAATATTACCGGCCCTTAATCTACACGTTTATAATATTCCCGGCCCTTAATCTGCACGTTTATAATATTACCGGCTCTTAATCTGCACATTTATAATATTACCGGCTCTTAATCTGCACGTTTATAATATTCCCGGCCCTTAATCTGCACGTTTATAATATTACCGGCTCTTAATCTACACGTTTATAATATTCCCGGCCCTTAATCTGCACGTTTATAATATTACCGGCTCTTAATCTGCACATTTATAATATTACCGGCTCTTAATCTGCACGTTTATAATATTCCCGGCCCTTAATCGCCACGTTTATAATATTCCCGGCCCTTAATCTGCACATTTATAATATTACCGGCTCTTAATCTGCACGTTTATAATATTCCCGGCTCTTAATCTGCACATTTATAATATTACCGGCTCTTAATCTACACGTTTATAATATTCCCGGCCCTTAATCTGCACGTTTATAATATTACCGGCTCTTAATCTGCACATTTATAATATTACCGGCTCTTAATCTGCACGTTTATAATATTCCCGGCCCTTAATCGCCACGTTTATAATATTCCCGGCCCTTAATCTGCACATTTATAATATTACCGGCTCTTAATCTGCACGTTTATAATATTATCGGCCCTTAATCTGCACGTTTATAATATTATCGACCCTTAATCTGCACGTTTATAATATTCCCGGCCCTCGAAAAAAGATTCGTTCATTTGGATGACCGAGTTCGAACAGGAGAGTCACGAACGACGGTACGCGCTCGCGTTGTGCAAGAGAGGGGTGATCAGCGCGTACACGAGCGTGATTGACACTGCTAAGACATTCCTCCTGGCTCTGATTTCTTGTTTCTGACCGGGAGCGGTGTATTTCTGCAAATGGCAATAGGACCACTGGGAGGAGCCAGAGGAGCTTGATTTTTTCACAGATTTTCTGTTTCATATTCTACTGTCAGGACATAATGACAGTTTTAACAAATATTTGTTTACAAAAGTTACCTACTGCAGCTTTAATCTGCACGTTTACACACACCAGCCGACATTTGTTTTCTCGAGCGACAACAGTGTCCAGTTCTAACGCAAAAGATCCAGCAAAGCCTGAAACTGTTCTGTCGTTGAGCACAGACGAGCACTGAACACTATTGACCAGAACATGTCACCGCTGTCTTATAAACACCTCAGGAACTGTGGACACTTGTGTAGAAGTTCAACATGATGATGAGATGATCAATGTAACTCCACAACAACTACATAAATGTCTCCACTAACATTCAGAAACTCTTCCTGAGTCTCTCCGTAAGGCTGCACTCGCTACTGGTTATTCTGGGATTCTGGATGATTGAGATTGGCCTGTTTTGTTATTGCTGGAGTTTCTGAAGCTCGTGTAAAGACTCCGCCCTCTTCTGAACGGAGGCGGAGCTGCAGCTCATTTGCATTTAAAGAGAAACACACAAAAACTGCGTGTTTTTGCTCACACCCAAAAAGGGGCAAATTTGACAAGCTATAATAAATGATCTGGGTTTCTTTTTTAGCTGAAATTTCACAGATGCATTCTGGGGACACCATAGAATTATATTACATCTTGTGAAAAGGGGCAGAATATGTCACCTTTAAACATAGTGGAACACGTAACAGGAAATGATCACACTTACTCCTGGATCTGATCCGGAGAGTCGAAGCGTCCGTCATAGTTGTAGTCGTACACCGGGCCAGTGACAACGTTAATGCCGTTATACTGAGACGCATATTTGACCAGCAGAACCTCTTGGAAATACTGCCAGAGTCCTGGAGAAACACAAAATACACACACACACTCACTGCACACACAATCACTGTACACACACTCACTGCAGAAACACTCCCTGTACACTCAACACTCACTGCACACACACTCACTGCAGAAACACTCACTGTACACACACTCACTGCACACACACTCACTGCACACACACTCACTGCAGAAACACTCACTGCACACACACACTCACTGCAGAAACACTCACTGCACACACAACACTCACTGCACACACACTCACTGCAGAAACACTCACTGCAGAAACACTCACTGCACACACACTCACTACACACACACACTCACTGCACACACACTCACTGCAGAAACACTCACTGCACACACACACTCACTGCAGAAACACTCACTGCACACACAACACTCACTGCACACACACTCACTGCAGAAACACTCACTGCACACACACTCACTGCAGAAACACTCATTGCACACACACACTCACTGCACACACAATCACTGTACACACACTCACTGCAGAAACACTCCATGTACACTCAACACTCACTGCACACACACTCACTGCAGAAACACTCACTGTACACACACTCACTGCACACACACTCACTGCACACACACTCACTGCAGAAACACTCATTGTACACACACTCACTGCAGAAACACTCACTGCAGAAACACTCACTGCACACACACTCACTGTACACACACTCACTGCACACACACTCACTGCAGAAACACTCACTGCACACACACTCACTGTACACTCAACACTCACTGCACACACTCACTGCAGAAACACTCATTGTACACACACTCACTGCACACACACTCACTGCAGAAACACTCAATGCAGAAACACTCACAGCAGAAACACTCAGTGCAGAAACACTCACTGCAGAAGCACTCACTGTACACACACTCACTGCAAAAGCACTCACTGTACACACACTCACTGCAAAAGCACTCACTGTACACACACTCACTGGACACACACACACTGCAGAAACGCTCACTGTTCACTCAACACTCACTGTACACACACTGGCCCTAATTTATCATTCTTGCGTAGAAACGGGCGTATATGGTGGCGTAAGATTATGCTTACACTCCTCTTACCGCCTGATTTATGAAGCTGTGCGTACCTTTGAAATCCAGGTGTACGCAATACCTGCCCTTGATAAATGCCGCGGCTGAAAACGATCGTCATTAGAATAACACGCCCCTATATATTCAAGTATCCGCTTCCCCCACGCCCTCATTTTACGCCATGTACACACGGAAGACGGCAAAAAGGAGACACTTCTCTGGAGATCGAGACCATCACCATCATGAAAAATTATTATTAAATCAAACAACAATATTGTTGATGATAAATTCAAAGTTAATTGCATTTTGTTTTTCAAAACGCTATAAATCCATCCATTTTTTGTCTAAAAAAACAACAACAAGAGAACATGCAACATATAATCAGGGACTCATACTATAAATTAATATAAATTAAATATTTGCAACTGCATGAAATAAATAAAAGCCAAACAAAATAAATAGTAAAATAAAGTAAATATTAAAAATACATTCAAATCATTTAGTAACACATTTAGGCTAATAGTCATTCGTGCCGAACTTGAAAAGTAATGATAACAATATTCAGGCCTACTATTAGGCTACGTGTTGTAGCCATTAACTAAGTGCATTTAGTTTCATATTTGTTAAAAAATAATAATGTTATTTTTTCCCCATCTATGTTGATTATGAAAAGTGAACATAGGCTAAGATAGGATGCGCAATATATCGGGAGACATGCTCAGACATGATTTTGGCCACTTAATTAAGTTTTGTTTTGTAGAAAGCCTTTCTTTAAAGTGAATTTCGTTTTGTATAAATTGTATCTTAATTTCAATATTTTTTTCATCAACCAATTGCCTGGATTTAATAAATAAGAAGCAAATAGCAGACAATATAATCATGAGTCATGACATGGAGGCGCGGGCGCGGTCCCTTGCATTGCACGTGAACTGGAGCGCATCTCATCACAAATTAACCGAAACTCAGTATATGCCTCACAGACATGAGAAATATATCTATAAAGAAAGCTTGAAATGTCTTTAATCGAAACAATTATAAACGAAAAGAAATAGGCTACTCTCTCTATAGGCGCGTTCACTACGGAGATGGTGATCATCAATTTCATCTTTGCAGACACAACACTAGTTTATTAATAGAAATAAAATACAAATTTATTTTTAAAAATGGCGTTTATCGCGTTTTGGAAAAGAGCTCCTCATATCTTTTAGTTTGTCAGTGCGTTTTGTGGTGTTAGGAATTGTTTTTCTGCGCATTTCTGCACTAACTCAAAACGTGCGTACATGTACACCACCTCCTGACCTGGCGTAGGATTTGAGCGTGCCGTACGCCAACGTCCATATTGATAAATATCAAAGTCACCGTGGTTTTGGGTGTACGCCAGGTGTACGCTGGAAATTTGGTGTACGCACTTTTGATAAATCAGGGCCACTCAAGCACACACAACCACTGTACACACACTCACTGTACACACACTCACTGCACACACACTCACTGCAGAAACACTCACTGCACACACACTCACTGCAGAAACACTCACTGTACACACACTCATTGCAGAAACACTCACTGTACACACACTCACTGTACACTCAACACTCACTGCACACACACTCACTGTACACACACTCACTGCAGAAACACTCCCTGCAGAAACACTCACTGTACACACACTCACTGCACACACACTCACTGCAGAAACACTCACTGTACACACACTCACTGTACACTCAACACTCACTGCACACACACTCACTGTACACACACTCACTACAGAAACACTCACTGCAGAAACACTCACTTTAAACACATTCACTGCAGAAATACTCACTGCACACACACTCACTACAGAAACACTCACTGCACACACACTCACTGCACACACACTCACTGCAGAAATACTCACTGCACACACACTCACTGCAGAAACACTCAGTGCAGAAACACTCACTGTACACACACTCACTGCAGAAACACTCACTATACACACACTCACTGCATACACACTCACTACACACACACACTCACTGCGGAAACACTCACTGTACACACACTCACTGCAGAAACACTCACTGCAGAAACACTCACTGTACACACACTCACTGTACACACACTCACTGTACACACACTCACTGTACCAACACTCACTGCACACACACTCACTGCAGAAACACTTACTGCACACACACTTACTGCACACACACTTACTGCACACACACTCACTGCAGAAACACTCACTGCACACACACTCACTACAGAAACACTCACTGCACACACACTCACTGCAGAAACACTTACTGCACACACACTTACTGCACACACACTCAGTGCAGAAACACTCACTGCACACACACTCACTGCAGAAACACTCACTGCACACACACTCACTGCAGAAACACTCAGTGCAGAAACACTCACTGCACACACACTCACTGCAGAAACACTCACTGCAGAAACACTCACTGTACACACACTCACTGCAGAAACACTCACTGTACACACACTCACTACAGAAACACTCACTGCAGAAACACTCACTGCACACACACTCACTACAGAAACACTCACTGCAGAAACACTCACTGCAGAAACACTCACTGTACACACACTCACTGCAGAAACACTCACTGTACACACACTCACTACAGAAACACTCACTGCAGAAACACTCACTGTACACACACTCACTACAGAAACACTCACTGCAGAAACACTCACTGCACACACACTCACTACAGAAACACTCACTGCACACACACTCACTGCAGAAACACTTACTGCACACACACTTACTGCACACACACTCAGTGCAGAAACACTCACTGCACACACACTCACTGCAGAAACACTCACTGCACACACACTCACTGCAGAAACACTCAGTGCAGAAACACTCACTGCACACACACTCACTGCAGAAACACTCACTGCAGAAACACTCACTGTACACACACTCACTGCAGAAACACTCACTGCACACACACTCACTACAGAAACACTCACTGCACACACACTCACTGCAGAAACACTTACTGCACACACACTTACTGCACACACACTCAGTGCAGAAACACTCACTGCACACACACTCACTGCAGAAACACTCACTGCACACACACTCACTGCAGAAACACTCAGTGCAGAAACACTCACTGCACACACACTCACTGCACACACACACTCACTGTACACACACTCACTGCACACACACTCACTGCAGAAACACTCACTGCAGAAACACTCACTGCACACACACTCACTGCAGAAACACTTACTGCACACACACTTACTGCACACACACTCAGTGCAGAAACACTCACTGCACACACACTCACTGCAGAAACACTCAGTGCAGAAACACTCACTGCACACACACTCACTGCAGAAACACTCACTGTACACACACTCACTGCAGAAACACTCACTGTACACACACTCACTGCAGAAACACTCACTGTACACACACTCACTGCAGAAACACTCACTGCACACACACTCACTGCAGAAACACTCACTGCACACACACTCACTGCACACACACTCACTACAGAAACACTCACTGTACACACACTCACTGCACACACACTCACTGCAGAAACACTCACTGTACACACACTCACTGTACCAACACTCACTGCACACACACTCACTGCAGAAACACTCACTGCACACACACTCAC
>NW_027508742.1:390000-392500 GCF_051911475.1 Siphateles boraxobius | reverse complement strand
GGGGCTCGAGTGCTGAGCGTGTGTGTGCTGGGACTCGAGCGCTGGGCGTGTGTGTGCTGGGACTCGAGCGCTGAGCGTGTGTGTGCTGGGGCTCGAGCGCTGAGCGTGTGTGTGCTGGGGCTCGAGCGCTGAGCGTGTGTGTGCTGGGGCTCGAGCGCTGAGCGTGTGTGTGCTGGGGCTCGAGCCCTGAGCGTGTGTGTGCTGGGGCTCGAGCGCTGAGCGTGTGTGTGCTGGGGCTCGAGCGCTGGGCGTGTGTGTGCTGGGGCTCGAGCGCTGAGCGTGTGTGTGCTGGGACTCGAGCGCTGGGCGTGTGTGTGCTGGGACTCGAGCGCTGGGCGTGTGTGTGCTGGGACTCGAGCGCTGAGCGTGTGTGTGCTGGGGCTCGAGCGCTGAGCGTGTGTGTGCTGGGGCTCGAGGGCAGAGCGTGTGTGTGCTGGGGCTCGAGCCCTGAGCGTGTGTGTGCTGGGGCTCGAGCGCTGAGCGTGTGTGTGCTGGGGCTCGAGCGCTGGGCGTGTGTGTGCTGGGGCTCGAGCGCTGAGCGTGTGTGTGCTGGGACTCGAGCGCTGGGCGTGTGTGTGCTGGGACTCGAGCGCTGGGCGTGTGTGTGCTGGGACTCGAGCGCTGAGCGTGTGTGTGCTGGGGCTCGAGCGCTGAGCGTGTGTGTGCTGGGGCTCGAGCGCTGAGCGTGTGTGTGCTGGGGCTCGAGGGCAGAGCGTGTGTGTGCTGGGGCTCGAGCCCTGAGCGTGTGTGTGCTGGGGCTCGAGTGCTGAGCGTGTGTGTGCTGGGGCTCGAGCGCTGAGCGTGTGTGTGCTGGGGCTCGAGGGCAGAGCGTGTGTGTGCTGGGGCTCGAGCCCTGAGCGTGTGTGTGCTGGGGCTCGAGCGCTGGGCGTGTGTGTGCTGGGGCTCGAGGGCAGAGCGTGTGTGTGCTGGGGCTCGAGCGCCGAGCGTGTGTGTGCTGGAGCTCGAGCGTTGAGCGTGTGTGTGCTGGGGCTCGAGCGCCGGGCGTGTGTGTGCTGGAGCTCGAGCGTTGAGCGTGTGTGTGCTGGGGCTCGAGCGCCGAGCGTGTGTGTGCTGGGGCTCGAGCGCCGAGCGTGTGTGTGCTGGGGCTCGAGCGCCGAGCGTGTGTGTGCTGGGGCTCGAGAGCCGAGCGTGTGTGTGCTGGGGCTCGAGAGCCGAGCGTGTGTGTGCTGGGACTCGAGCGCCGAGCGTGTGTGTGCTGGGGCTCGAGCGCCGAGCGTGTGTGTGCTGGGGCTCGAGCGCCGAGCGTGTGTGTGCTGGGACTCGAGCGCCGAGCGTGTGTGTGCTGGGACTCGAGCGCCGAGCGTGTGTGTGCTGGGGCTCGAGAGCCGAGCGTGTGTGTGCTGGGGCTCGAGAGCCGAGCGTGTGTGTGCTGGGGCTCGAGAGCCGAGCGTGTGTGTGCTGGGGCTCGAGAGCCGAGCGTGTGTGTGCTGGGGCTCGAGAGCCGAGCGTGTGTGTGCTGGGACTCGAGCGCTGAGCGTTTGAATCCCCACTGCGGGAGTCAAACTGCTTCAGTATTTCAGAGAAAAGGAGAAAAAGGAGTTTCCCCAAAGCATCCACTAAGACGCAGTATGAGTGAAATGTATCGATAGGGAAGTACTTCTACACTTCTACACGGTCTATAGACGTGTGCGGTGTGAGCGAATGTTATGAGAGAGAGAGAGTGAAAGTCACATAAACACAACACTCATCCAGAGTGAGACTCACCTTCAGCCTCAGTGAGATTCAAGCGCTTGTTGATGTCACTTCCACTCTGAAGCACACACACACACACACACACACACACACACACACACTGTCAGTTACTGGTCAAACTAGAAAACTAATGTGAAAAAATTAAACCTTATTGTCAAGTGTTACAATTTTCACGTCTAAATAGTTTTATATACAATGTTTGTGTACTAGTTCAGTGCAGCCCAGTTTGTGTGTGTGTACCAGTGCAGCGCAGCTACAGCTCAGTGTGTGTGTGTACCAGAGCAGCGCAGCTACAGCTCAGTGTGTGTGTGGGCTCCAGGCTGGTGATCGGGCACTGCATCGGGCCGCTCTGCTCGCGCGGGGGATCAGGGTTGTGGACCGGGACCCGCAGCAGGTGATTCAGGCTCCCGTGGGTCCCGTTATTATGGGATGGGGAGATCTCCAGCACATCTGGCAGAGACGAACACATCCAGAGTGGGACGGGTTATGTGAAGCACTTCAGGTCAAGTTAAATGTGCTGTATAAATAAAGACCTGACGTGTGTCGTGTTTTCTCATACCACACATGAGGTTGTACAGCTCAATGTTGGAAAACGGATCCACTTCCGTCTGAAAGAGGAATTTAGGTCCAAAACTGAGAAACGCGGCCTGAGAGAGAGAATTTACAACATAAAGCTGGAATACATGACACGACTCTTAACCTTTACATTCATAGTTCAATCACATTTTCTGTGAAATCTGTCAACAAAAATCTGAATCTGACATTAGACAAATAGCGCTGATTCATT
>NW_027508742.1:370000-385000 GCF_051911475.1 Siphateles boraxobius | reverse complement strand
TTTCTGAGTGAAAAACTTTTTCCAGTTCTGAACTATGTGTTTGACTTACAGGTGTGTGTTTTGTCTTTTGCTCTGATTCGTCCAAATGGACCCTCACTGACAAACAGATGATCAACATCAGCCACAAAATCCTGAAGAGCTTCTTTACGCTCACAGCTGGTCTCCTCCATACCTGCAAACACACACACACACATGTCACATTTGCACATGGAGAGTTTCTCCGAGGCTAAACGCACGTGCGTGTGTGTGTGTTACCGTGATCTGCAACGATGATGATGTTGACACACTGATGAAGGTTGAGTTGTTTGAGGCCATTCATCAGCTGACCGATGACTCTATCCACACCCTGCAGAGCCATGATCAGCTACACACACACACACACACACACAGACACACACAAGCATGTCAACAAATGTTTTGACGCAGAACGTTTTTTTAAGTACATATCATCTGTTGCTTCCCAGATTCTCCAGCAGTGGGTGGAGTGTTTTCCTTAACAATCATCGCACATCTGGGAAGAATCAATCAACAGGTCGATGTCAACGAAGACCTAGACACCCTCTTTTACTTTCAAACTTCAACAAACCATCAACCAGCTGTCGTATGACAAAGCTCCTTTGACCTAGCATACACATAACACATTATAAACTTCTAATTCATCTTTCAATAATTCATCTTTCCTTCATCTGTCCACACCTCCCCGGGGTCCTTCATCTGTCCACACCTCCCTGAAGGTCCTTAACCTGTCCACTCCTCCCGGGGGTCCTTCATCTGTCCACACCTCCCCGGGGTCCTTCATCTGTCCACTCCTCCCCGGGGTCCTTCATCTGTCCACACCTGCCCGGGGGTCCTTCATCTGTCCACACCTCCCCGGGGTCCTTCATCTGTCCACACCTCCCCGGGGGTCCTTCATCTGTACACACCTCCCCGGGGGTCCTTCATCTGTCCACACCTCCCTGGGGTCCTTCATCTGTCCACTCCTCCCCGGGGGTCCTTCATCTGTACACACCTCCCCGGGGGTCCTTCATCTGTCCACACCTCCCCGGGGTCCTTCATCTGTCCACACCTCCCCGGGGTCCTTTATCTGTCCACACCTCCCCAGGGGTCCTTCATCTTTCCACACCTCCCCGGCGTCCTTCATCTGTCCACACCTCCCCGGGGGTCCTTCATCTGTCCACACCTCCCCGGCGTCCTTCATCTGTCCACACCTCCCCGGGGTCCTTCATCTGTCCACACCTCCCCGGGGTCCTTCATCTGTCCACACCTCCCCGGCATCCTTCATCTGTCCACACCTCCCCGGGGTCCTTCATCTGTCCACACCTCCCCGGGGTCCTTCATCTTTCCACACCTCCCCGGCGTCCTTCATCTGTCCACACCTCCCCGGGGTCCTTCATCTGTCCACACCTCCCCGGGGTCCTTCATCTGTCCACACCTCCCCAGGGGTCCTTCATCTTTCCACACCTCCCCGGCGTCCTTCATCTGTCCACACCTCCCCGGGGGTCCTTCATCTGTCCACACCTCCCTGGGGTCCTTCATCTGTCCACACCTCCCCGGGGGTCCTTCATCTGTCCACACCTCCCTGGGGTCCTTCATCTGTCCACACCTCCCCGGGGGTCCTTCATCTGTCCACACCTCCCTGGGGTCCTTCATCTGTCCACACCTCCCCGGGGATTCTTCATCCGTCCACACCTCCCCGGGGGTCCTCCATCTGCCCACATCTCCCCGGGGGTCCTTCATCTGTCCACACCTCCCTGGGGTCCTTCATCTGTCCACACCTCTCTGGGGTTCTTCATCTGTCCACACCTCCCCGGCGGTCCTTCATCAGTCCACACCTTCCCGGGGGTCCTTCATCTGTCCACACCTCCCCGGGGTCCTTCATCTGTCCACACCTCCCCGGGGGTCCTTCATCTGTCCACACCTCCCCGGGGGTCCTTCATCTGTCCACACCTCCCTGGGGTCCTTCATCTGTCCACACCTCCCCGGGGGTTCTTCATCCGTCCACACCTCCCCGGGGGTCCTCCATCTGCCCACATCTCCCCGGGGGTCCTTCATCTGTCCACACCTCCCTGGGGTCCTTCATTTGTCCACACCTCCCCGGGGGTCCTTCATCTGTCCACACCTCCCCGGGCTCCTTTATCTGTCCACACCTCCCTGAAGGTCCTTCACCTGTCCACTCCTCCCCGAAGGTCCTTCATCTGTCCACTCCTCCCCGGGGTCCTTCATCTGTACACACCTCCCCTGGGTCCTTCATCTGTCCACACCTCCCCGGGGGTCCTTCATCTGTCCACACCTCCCTGGGGTCCTTTATCTGTCCACACCTCCCAAGGGGTCCTTCATCTGTCCACTCCTCCCCGAAGGTCCTTCATCTGTCCACTCCTCCCCGGGGTCCTTCATCTGTACACACCTCCCCTGGGTCCTTCATCTGTCCACACCTCCCCGGGGGTCCTTCATCTGTCCACACCTCCCTGGGGTCCTTTATCTGTCCACACCTCCCAAGGGGTTCTTCATCTGTCCACACCTCCGCGGCGTCCTTCATCTGTCCACACCTCCCCGGGGGTCCTTCATCTGTCCACACCTCCCCGGGGGTCCTTCATCTGTCCACACCTCCCTGGGTTCCTTCATCTGTCCACACCTCCCCGGGGGTCCTTCATCCGTCCACACCTCCCAGGGGGTCCTTCATCCGCCCATACCTTCCCGGGGGTCCTTCATCTGTCCACACCTCCCTGAAGGTCCTTCACCTGTCCACTCCTCCCCGAAGGTCCTTCACCTGTCCACTCCTCCCCGGGGTCCTTCATCTGTACACACCTCCCCTGGGTCCTTCACCTGTCCACTCCTCCCCGAAGGTCCTTCACCTGTCCACTCCTCCCCGGGGTCCTTCATCTGTACACACCTCCCCAGGGTCCTTCATCTGTCCACACCTCCCTGGGGTCCTTCATCTGTCCACACCTCCCCGGGGTCCTTCATCTGTCCACACCTCCCTGGGGGGGGTCCTTTATCTGTCCATACCTCCTCGGGGGTCCTTCATCTGTACACACCGCCCCGAAGGTCCTTCATCTGTACACACCTCCCCGGGGTCCTTCATCTTTACACACCTCCCCAAAGGTCCTTCACCTGTCCACTCCTCCCCGAAGGTCCTTCATCTGTCCACACCTCCTCGAAGGTCCTTCACCTGTCCACTCCTCCCCAAAGCTCCTTCACCTGTCCACTCCTCCCCGAAGGTCCTTCATATGTACACACCTCCTCGAAGGTCCTTCACCTGTCCACTCCTCCCCGAAGGTCCTTCATCTGTACACACCTCCCCGGGGTCCTTTATCTGTACACACCTCCCCGGGGTCCTTTATCTGTACACACCTCCCCGAAGGTCCTTCATCTGTACACACCTCCCCGGGGACACATTAAAAGTTTTCTGTTTTCAGTTTAAAAAGGGGTCGTGTAAAAGGCCCCTAAGTTAATAACTAATGATTTTACCATGGAATTGAATCAATCAAAAACTTACTTTAGATGAACAATAACCTATTATCACTGTAAAGCTGCTTTGAAACAATCTATATTGTAAAAAGGCTACATAAATTGACGTGACTGGAGCTGATGCGATCCCATCCAAGATCTACAAAGCTTCTGGATCATGCCTGCGCAACAAGCCAACAGAACTACTCCAAACAATGTGGGCACAAGGACCTCTCCTTCAAGACTTCAAGGATCCCACAATAGTTCGCCTCTACAAACACAAAGGTAACACAGAATGTGAGAAAACCAGAGGAATTTCACTCCTTTGCATCACAGGAAAATCCTTGCAAGGCCTAATCCTCGAGAGCCAGTGTGGCTTCAGGAACAATCGAGGAACAGCAAACATGATACTACTTCCAGAGAAGCGCCAGGAACAAAGCATTGAGCTCTACACCACGTTCGTGGATTTAACTCATAGACTGTAAAAACCTATGGGCGTAGTGTGTGTGACGTCACTCATAGAGTTTCTGAAGAGCATTTCTGAAGACGGCAGAGCCGGCCGTCGCCATCTTGGCAGCGTCACTCCTGGATAAACGAAAATAGGCAGCAAGGCGGATTAGCTGAGGTGACATAATGCTAACAGACAGCAGACAAACGGCTAGTAGTGACATCAGGGGCAATCCACCTGTCACTCAAGTGGCCACGCCCTTAATTATGCAGAACTTTAAAGGTTAAATATAATTTAAACGGATGAGTTATAAAAAAATTAATCCCCTCACAGTCGTCATGAAGGGCAAAATTTGCTTTATAGACCAAAACCACTTTTTACACCAGGCTTTAAACATGCTTATTTCTGCTGTAAAATTGGGCATTTTAACATGAGGGTCTATGGGATAGCCTCTCTTCTGCAGCCGGTCTCTAGTGGCCAGTCGATGAACTGCAGTTTACATCACTTCAGTGTTGGATTCAAGAGAGAGATTGGAAGGTTGCCGCTTGATTTAAACAAGGCATTCGGCACTGTAAGCCATGAGGTATCTGGAAGATCACAAGCAAGTTTGGATGCCCCGAAAGATTCATTTGCATAGTAGCCATTTTTCACCAACAGGTCACACTTCCAAGATCGGATCTGTCATCGGATGAAGTTGGTCATCGTCTTAACGGAAGAACAAACACAAGTTTGTGTGTGTGTGAATGTGTGTGTCTGTGTTGTGAGTGTGTGTGTGTGTGTGTGTTTTGTGAGTGTGTGTGTGTGTGTGTGTGTGTGTCTGTGTGTGTGTGTGTGTGTCTGTGTGTGTGTGTGTGTGTCTGTGTGTGTGTGTGTGTGTGTGTGTGTGTGTGTGTGTGTGTGTGTGTGTGTGTGTGTGTGTGTGTGTGTGTGTGTGTGTGTATTTTCTCACTCCTCCACTGACGGGTCCAAAACTGTGTCCAGAGCTATCAGGCTCCTCCAGGTACAGCGTTAGGAAATCCGGACTAAAGGACCAACAACAGCAGAAACAAAGATGAGGGATCAAACTACAGATGAACATGAGTGTGATATAATGATGAAGTTAATGTGTCTTGATTTAAGAATGTTTAGTTATTCGTACTGGAGTGGAGGTGGTGTGAACACAAACACATGAAGCGAAACCAACATGATCTGATGAAGATGATTTACCGTTTATCCTCTGGCAACTGCAGCCACCGTAGAACAGTGAAGACCCTCTCCTCATACGGGACCTTACTGCACACACACACACACACACACACACACACACACACACACACACACACACACACACACACACACACACACACGCACACGCACACACAGTATGTAATGGGGGATTAATGGTTCAAATCTGAGCCGATACACTAAATGTGTGTATGTTTGAGTGCACTAGGTTTGACCTGTCAACTAGTGATATTCGTTTCTGCTGAAATATTGACACACTGACTTGTACACATATCTGACAAAGGGCTGAGAAAAATAAGTGTGTTTTCACTTTGAATTAAGTTCATTATTTTGACCCCATCAGCTGATGTTTGTAACTCACTTCATTTAGAGCAATTTAAAACCCTAATGTCTTCAGCAATTTTTCTTCTCAAGTAAATAAATGCATGTTGATTTACGAATGTTTAGGTGTTTGTACTGGAGAACAGGACAGAAACACAGAGGAAGAGTGTTTGGCAGTGTGTGTAATCCGAGGAACTTCTACGCAGGTTGTGTGAGGAACTCCGACTCCGCAGGAATTTTCCTTCCAGAGCTCCAGCTTTGAAGAATCTCTCGAGCGGATCAGTGTGTTTATACTATCAGTGAATCTGACGCACTAACCTGCCGGCTGAGAGCGCATGATGTGTGTGTGTGTGTGTGTGTCTGATGCAAACTAACCCGTCGTAATCCATGTAGAGATCTGGGAAACTCCCGTTAATGGGCACGTCGGATCCCGGCCAGAAGAACGTTCCAGCTTTCAGGCCCTGATACATGGCAGTGTTCCAGATCTGAGGTCAGAGGTCAGGGGTCAGTACAGGAGTGTGTGTGTGTGTGTGTGTGTGTGTGTGTGTGTGTGTGTGTGTGTGTGTGTGTGTGTGTGTGTGTGTGTGTGTGTGAGAGATGGGTAGGTTTTAGGGGTCGGGTTTGTGTGTGTGTGTGTGTGAGAGATGGGTAGGTTTTAGGGGTCGGGTTTGTGTGTGTGTGTGTGTATGTGTGTGTGTGTGTGTGTGTGTGTGTGTGTGTGTGTGTGTGTGTGTGTGTGTGTGTGTGTGTGTGTGTGAGAGATGGGTAGGTTTTAGGGGTCGGGTTTGTGTGTGTGTGTGTGTATGTGTGTGTGTTTGTGTGTGTGTATGTGTGTGTGTGTGTGTGTGTGTGTACCGGTTGGCCCTGGTACCATCTGGGATTGCTCTTCTCGCTGTTGGACAGACTGAAGGAGGCGTCGAACACTGGGTCGTACATGTTATTATCCACCAACCCGTGTGACTCAGCGTACAGACCCTGCACATCACAACACACACCTCTGACATCACACACACACACTCACATCACCTGCACACACACCTACACAGTCATATTCATAATCACTCGTACAGCAGAGGCTTTCATCTAAAACGCCTGGCAAACGAGGAACATCAAGCCATTTATCACAATATTAAAAGGCTGATTTATTAATAAACAATCTAGAGCCCTAAATACTATACAAGATAAGAGTTAGCAAAGCGCATATCATACACTGTAAAAACAAATTAGTTCAGTTTAATTAATTAAATTGTGCAAACTCGTTGCCTTAATTTAAGTAAGTAAGCATAACTTAATTACAACACATTCTTCTTACTTAATCTATTTAAGTTTTGTCAACTTAATTCTATCTGTGATCTGAGGAAGTGTACTCCCAGAGTGCATTGCGGCATGAATAAATTAATTGCTTTGTTTTACCATTTTTGGCTTTATTTTACCATTAAAATTGTATTTGCTATCGTTATTGGGGTTATACTGACAAGAGACAGCAAATAAAATTGCAATGGTCTAATTAATTAAATTAATTTAAAAAAAAACTTGTTACCATTGTTGTGGTTTGCATGCTGAATGTTGAAGTCTGTGTGTGACTCAGCAAAATTGCAAGATATTGTCACAAATATAGAGGGATTATATAAACACAATTAAAAGTTTATGCCATAAGTGTTTGCAATTGACCCTTCGCTAAGCTCCGCCCTCCTTAGTTACTGTTGCTACGCCTGTCAAGCTTTCGCTTCTAGCACGTTTATTACAGTGTGTGTGCACCGGTGTCAGACATTCCCAATGAGATAATTAGTCAGTTTTGGCGAACATGTGAAATATCTGAGAGAGCAAGACAAAAGGGACTGCAGTGTGCATTCGAGCGATATATCCACGGAATAATATGCAACCGATTAGAGAATAATTTAATAAAAATTGAAGCTAAAGCCTATAGTCGCAGCAGCCGCCGCCTCATACGCTGACCATTCATATGGGAAACACACAAATCGAGGAACAGCTGTGTTCGTGCACAGCAGGGTAAGTGAAATGTGAAACTAATCTAATAATTATAAATCAAACAGTTTATCCATAAATCTTGTGGAATAACACTAACACCGGGAGAGCCGCGATCGGATTGGGTTAAAGTTACTCAGTCAGGACTTAGGCCGTCGATTAACAAAATGCTGAAATATATTTTAAAGTATGTCAGTGAGCCTCCGTCTTGTCTTTAAACGTCTTATTTTACGTTAAAACTTATATTATGAACAAAGAACCGTAATTATTTCCAACTTCCAAGCAACAGGTGTTTTTTGTTAATCGTCGACATTTAGTTGTGAATGTGGTCTCCCACTGCTGGATCCACGCCCGTCATTTCTATTAGATTTTAGGGAAGGAAAAAAATTCCACTCCCCCGTCCAAACTTTTAGGATACCGGGTATCAGAATTGCACAATCCATACACACAACGCTTCAGCATGTTTCCCTCGCTCGAAAGCTTGCCAGACCTCCCGCGCCTAGTTACGGTTGCTAAGACACGATTGGCCAGTGGCGGTTTTCGGGCGTGGCTTAGCGAAGGGTCAATTAAAATGTAAAAAGATCATTATTAAACATGATAGTTATGTTAAGCATCATAAATACATTCATTAAGAACATGGAAATAATTTAAATATAAATATATATAATATTTATTACTTCACTTCCTTTGAAATCAAATAACTGTGATTTCATGTTGCATCACTGCATCAACTGGAAGAGAATCAGAATAATATAAATGAAGTTCCAAGTGCCCAACCAAAGGGAACACTAATCACAATAATGGTGAGGAATCTTAGGCTGATTTTAGGAAATATTATTGGCAGATATTGATATTTATATGCATTTTATGTCAGTATCTGCTATTCTGTTGTATAGAACTAATTGATTTACATTACAAGCATCAGTAAATCATATAAATATCAGCATCTGTAGCAAACATATATTTGCTTAGTTTGAGTCTGGATAAAATTGAGCAGGTTTTCCTTCATATTCTCACTATATCATGAGCCATTAAAGCTTGATGCATCAAATATGATACAAAACATTAAAAAACATAATGCAAACTTCTGTTTTGTTCCATTTCAAAAAATTCCATTTTTCGGACTATTATTTCATATGTCAAGCTTCACATGCAGTTTTTGTGATTTTATTTTGTTCAGTGGAAGTCCTTCATATGGAAAGATTGACGCATAGGTTAAAAACACACATGAGTCACGATTATGCAGTATCACTTTTCCTCCAGAAGTTTCTCAGCAGAATCAGAGGAGACGTAAATGACAAAGTGCGTATGTGAAGTGGGTGAGTGTGTGCGTGTGTGTGTGTGTGTGGGGGGGGGAGGACTCACTGTGGCTATAGAGTAGTGGTTAGGGAACGTCTTACTAGGGAACACAGCCTGCATGAAGGGTGCAGACGTACCACACTTTCCTGAACACACACACACACACACACACACACACACACACACACACACACACACACACACACACACACAGTTTAATACTGAGATTCAATGGATTAAATGAGTGTGTTTGTGTGTGTGTGTGTGTGTGTGTGAGTGAGTGTGTGCATGTGTGTGTACGTGCGTGTGTGAGTGTGCGTGTGTGTGTGTGTGTGTGTGTGAGTATGTGTGTGCGTGTGTGAGTGTCTGTGTGTGTGTGTGTGTGTGTGTGTGTGTGTGTGTGTGTGTGTGTGTGTGCGTGCGTGCGTGAGCGCGCGCGCGTGTGTGTGTTAGTGTGTGTGTGTGTGTGTGTGTGCGTGCGTGTGTGTGTGTGTGTTAGTGTGTGTGTGTGTGCGTGCGTGCGTGCGCGCGTGTGTGTGTGTGTGTGTGTTAGTGTGTGTGTGTGTGTGTGTGTGTGTGCGTGCGTGCGTGCGTGTGTGTGTGTGTGTGACTCACTGATCTTCTCCAGCACTGGCACTAGTAAGCTCCACGTCTGCAGATATTCGGCTCTTAAACCATCCAGAGAAACCAACAGCAGCGGCTGCCTCTTAAAACTACACAAACACACAAACACACACATCAATAAACAACTAAAAAACTACCTACCAAAAATCTCCTAGTAATCGATCAGTCATCAAACCAGGAGGAGAGAAAATCAGATCACTGCCTTTATACGATTCAACTGATTCACCATGATGTGTTGCAGTGATTCAATTAAATGATTTATGATTGAATTGATTCAGTGGCGTAGTGATTCATTTATCATTTCTTTTTTTATTCTATGACTTTTAAAGGGCTTTTCTTCATCAGTAATTGAATTCAAAGTTGTTGAATGATTGTGATGATTTCACTTTGATCAGACATCTTTTAATGCAGAAATTAATTTGAAGTTTTAAATTTTACTGGGTTGATGTTTTTTTTACCTTGTAAGATCATAAACACTGAGCATAAATCTAATGATAGACTATATCTTAAAACTTCACTGTTTTATTAAATATATTACTAGTTAAAAAGGCTTAAAAATGGTTTGTATTTAAAAATGTAAATGTATTTAAAAGTTTTTTACGTTCTGTTTTGTGTTAAGACATAGGACATATTATTAAACTATATAGTGTGTAGTATGTATGTGTGAGAGTGTGTGTGTGTGTGAGTGAGTGAGTGAGTGTGTGTGTGAGCGAGTGAGTGAGTGAGTGAGTGAGTGAGTGTGTGTGTGTGTGTGTGTGTGTGTGTGTGTGTGTGTGTGTGTGTGTGTGTGTGTGTGTATGAGTGCGTGTGTGTGTGTGTGTCACCTGGCAGGGCATTTGGCTGGGTTCATGTCCACACACTCATCCTGAACCCATTGCGTGTCTCCTGCATCACAAACATTTTGAAGTAGAAAGACGGAAATAATTTTTGTTATAATATTTTTACACTTATTTTTAAATTTTTACACCTACGTACCTATCTGCATAGTTTTGAGTATGCATGTGTTTGGTTTAATGAAAATACAAACCCGAATCAAACTCAATAAACCAACATGAGTCCAAAGCACAGCCTCACAGAGATGGACCTGTTGCTGATAATTAAGACTCACCCTTACAGACGCTGTTGTAGTTTGAGCAACAGTCTCCGGCGTTCAGACAGTCATCAGAACAGTGACACTTACTGTCTGACAGGCGCGTCTCTCCACAGCGCAGCGCCGTACAGTCCCAGATCTGAGCTGTAATACACACACACACACCACCAAACACCACACACATCAGTAACATCACAAACATCACTAACATCACTGACATCACAAACATCACTAACATCAGTGACATCACAAACATCAGTGACATCCCAAACATCACAAACAACACTAACATCACTAACATCAGTGACATCACTAACATCAGTAACATCAGTGACATCACAAACATCACTAACATCAGTGACATCACTGACATCACAAACATCAGTGACATCACAAACATCAGTGACATCCCAAACATCACAAACAACACTAACATCACTAACATCAGTGACATCACTAACATCAGTAACATCAGTGACAACACAAACATCACTCACATCACTAACATCAGTAACATCAGTAACATCACTAACATCACTAACATCAGTAACATCACTAACATCACTGACATCACCAACATCCGTAACATCACTAACATCAGTAAGCAGGATCAACGGTTTCAGCTGCTCCTCCAAGGCCAGCAAGAAGACCGCGAGCTGTTCCGGAGCTGGCTCGACCGGGAGATTCGGGCCGTCCCCAATCCAGCTACGGCCTCGGCCCCGCCCCTGCCTCTCAATAAAATGGGGCCCAGGATGATCAGGAGGCGTTCCTGGACCTCTTTAAGAGGTCGGCCGAGGCCCGGGGATGGCCCCAGCGGACTGGCCCCTGCGGCTCATCCCCCTACTGTCAGGCGAGTCGCAGGGAGCCGCCCACCAACTGCCAGTCCAGAATCTCCTGGTCTATGAAGACCTGAGGCGCGCCATTCTCCAGCGGGTCGGCCGGACC
Organism: Siphateles boraxobius; assembly: GCF_051911475.1. Taxonomy (NCBI): domain Eukaryota; kingdom Metazoa; phylum Chordata; class Actinopteri; order Cypriniformes; family Leuciscidae; genus Siphateles; species Siphateles boraxobius. The sequence goes on along the minus strand of NW_027508742.1, from coordinate 373,616 downwards.
CCGGAACAACATCGCCAGCGGTTCAGGTCCCTGGGCCTGGACGAGTCCGGCCGGCCCTTCGTCATGGCGCAGCAGCTCCGGGACTCCTGCCGCAGATGGCTGATGGCCGACGGCGACGTCGAGGATGTCATCAACAAGGTGGTACTGGAACAGTTCATCGCGAAGCTGCCCAAGAAAACCGCGCAGTGGGTCCAGTGCCACCGCCCGACGTGGCTGGACCAGGCCATCCAACTGGCGGAGGATCACATGGTGGCGTGCCCAGGGGTCGGCGAGTCCCTCCCATCTGTCTCTCTCTCTCCCTCTCTCTCTCTCTCTCTCTCTCTCGGCCCCTTCTCTCCCCAAACCTGTCCCCCTTCCCAGGTCTCATGGGGGGCTGATGCCCCGGCCGGCACCTAGGTGGAGAACAGGGCCTCCGGCGGAACCCGTCCCGGCATCCAGGGCCCCACCCAGGGGGACGACGTCGCTCGACCACTCCGCCCCGGTTTCTGCAGCCTCGCGCTCTCCACGCCAATCCCTTGACCCGCTTCCCGCCACTGGGGCGGCGGGGAGGCCTGGGCCGGCCTGTTGGCGCTGCGGGGACCCAGGTCACTTTATAGACCGGTGTCCGGTGATGGAGGTGGGGACACTGATCCGGGTCCCCGACGCGCCGCAGGCTGCCCCCGATCAAGCTGGCCTCTACCAGATACCAGGGAGTGTCAAGGGGGGTACTTATCAGGCTTTGGTGGATTCAGGCTGCAACCAAACCTCCATTCATCAAAGCCTGATTCAACCTGGGGCATTGGATAACAGCCGCATGGTTAGTTAACCCGCACCTCCGGCATCCGCTAATTCTGGGAACGAATTGGCCGGGTTTCAGTAAATTATTGGGGTCTTTGTGCACGAATGCCTCTTGGAAAAAGAAAAACAAGGGGAAGACAGCAGTTGTTCAGGTGGGAGATGCGGAGCCGGGACATCTGGCTTCTGCTGCTGGGGAACGGAGTGATCTGGAGAGAACCATCCTCACAGAGCGCGATGATTTTCCCTTGGAGCAGTCCCAGGACGAGACATTAAAACGTGCGTTTGATCAGGTCCGTTCTATCGACGGCCAGGTACTCCACCCAGACCAACCGCTCTCTTACCCCTACTTTGCTATTTTAAAAGATAAGTTGTATCGGGTGACCCAAGACACCCAATCAAAAGAAGATACAACACAGTTGTTAGTTCCTAAGAGCCGCCGGGAAATGCTTTTTCAGGCGGCTCACTGTAATCCAATGGCCGGGCATTTAGGTCAAACGGCGACACTAAACCGTCTCATGGTTCTTCTGGCCGGGCATTCACGAGAACGTGCGCAGGTGGTGCGCGTCTTGTCGTGAATGTCAGTTGGTGAATCCACCGCCCAATCCAAAAGCACCATTGTGCCCCCTTCCATTAATGCAGGTCCCCTTCGAACGAATTGGTATGGACCTCATCGGGCCATTAGAACGGTCAGCACGTGGGCACCGCTTTGCGTTAGTCCTGGTGGATTACGCAACGCGGTACCCCGAAGCAGTCCCGCTCCGTAACATTTCTGCCAAAAGTGTTGCAAGCGCGCTCTTCTCGTTAATCTCCCGGGTGGGAATCCCTAAGGAGATTCTCACCGATCAGGGCACGGCGTTTATGTCACGAACTATTCGCGAGCTTTACGAATTATTGGGCGTTAAATCGATTCGCATTAGCGTCTACCACCCACAGACAGATGGGCTAGTGGAACGATTTAATCGCACTTTGAAGTCCATGATTCGGAAGTTTGGTCACGAAGACGCCAAAAATTGGGATAAGTGGCTAGAACCCCTCTTGTTTGCTGTACGCGAGGTCCCCCAAGCCTCCACGGGGTTTTCCCCCTTCGAGCTTCTCTTTGGGCGTCAGCCCCGCGGGGTGTTGGACGTTCTTAGAGAAACTTGGGAGGACGGACCATCCGCTAGTAAAAACGAAATTCAGTACGTCTTGGACCTGAGAACAAAACTCCACACTTTGGGGCGGCTATCAATGGAGAATTTGTTACAGACCCAGGGCAGACAGAGTCAGCTGTACAACAGGGGGGCTAGACTTCGTCAATTTGCACCGGGAGATAAAGTACTTGTATTACTCCCTACTTCCAGCTCTAAATTACTCGCCAAGTGGCAAGGACCGTTTGAGGTCACATGGCGGGTTAGTGATCTCAATTATGAGGTGGTTCGAACAGATAGGGGCGGAGCACGTCAAATTTATCATCTCAACCTCCTCAAAAAGTGGGTTGAGGCCGAGTCAGTGATGCTGGCGACGGTAGTGAGCGGAGAGGAGGATCTCGGGCCAGAAGCGAACACAAAACCACAATCTCTCGCGCTGGCTCTTGGTGGAGATCACCTCTCACCCTCCCAGCTCACTGACATTAAAAATTTACAAGCTGAATTTGCTGATGTGTTCTCGCCCCTGCCTGGCCGAACGGACCTCATTCAGCACCACATTGAGACGGAACCGTGTGTGGTGGTGCGCTGCCGCCCATATCGTTTACCTGAACACAAGAGATAGGTAGTTCAGAACGAATTAGAGGCTATGCTGGATATGGGGGTAATAGAAGAGTCCAGCAGTGACTGGGCGAGCCCGATAGTTTTGGTTCCGACGGCTCGGTCCGGTTCTGTGTAGACTATAGAAAGGTGAACGCGGTGTCTAAGTTTGATGCTTATCCAATGCCGAGGGTTGACGAATTGCCTGATCGCTTGGGTATTGCTCGTTTTTATTCGACACTGGACTTAACAAAGGGTTATTGGCAGATCCCCTTGTCTCCTATGTCCAAAGAAAAATGAGCTTTCACAACGCCGTTTGGTTTATACCAATTTGTCACCCTTCCTTTCGGATTGTTCGGGGCTCCTGAGACTTTTCAGCGTTTGATGGACAAAATTCTCCGGCCGCATGCTGCATATGCCGCTGCCTACTTGGATGATATTATCATCTATAGTAATGATTGGCAGCGTCATATGCAGCATTTGCGTGCTGTCCTGAAGACGCTGGGAAGGGCGGGGCTCACGGCCAACCTGAAGAAGTGTGCGATTGGGCGTGTGGAAGTAAGGTATCTGGGCTTCCACTTGGGTCACGGACAGGTGCGTCCCCAAATTGATAAGACGGCAGCGGTTGCGACCTGTCCAAAACCTAAGACCAAAAAGGAGGTTAGACAGTTCCTGGGGCTAGCGGGTTATTACAGAAGGTTTGTGCCTAATTATTCGGACCTCGCTAGCCCGCTGACTGATCTAACTAAAAAGGAGGCACCAGATACGTACCAGTGGATGGAGCAGTGTCAGCAGGCTTTCACCCGGATAAAGGCTGCTCTGTGTGGCGGGCCGCTTTTACATGCACCTGACTTTTCTCTCCCTTTCATCCTACAGACAGACGCATTGGAAAGGGGGCTGGACGCGGTCCTGTCCCAGGAGGTGGAGGGTGAAGAGCGGCCGGTGCTGTACATCAGTCGAAAGCTCTCTAAGAGAAGCTCCTGGGACTCGCACGCGCCACGCAGCCGGAACCCGCAGTGTACAAACGGATTGGAAAGAGTTTTTGACTGAATGGACTGAGTTATTTATGCAACGGGAAGAGTGGTCGTTTGACTGAACCTTGAGAGCTGGAGAAA
>NW_027508742.1:332500-365000 GCF_051911475.1 Siphateles boraxobius | reverse complement strand
CTGACAACTACACACACACACACACGCACGCACGCACGCACGCACGCGCACACACACACACACACACACACATCCTTGTTTTTGTTACTTTGTGAGACCCCATGACTGGGACATCACTTGTGGGATCCACCCTTTCTAGAAGAGGTACGCTTTTTAAAAAAATCAGGCAAGATCAGAACACATTCATAAACCCATATCTCACTTGATAATCTCAAATTTAAGAACTTTTCACAAGACCTGACTGGGATGCCACATGTGGGGTCCCAAACTGGTTTTCCATCCTTGTGGGTCCACCTACACACACTTCAAGTTTTACATACTTTGTGAGGCCAGGCATTTACTATTCAGTAGTTGTGGGGCCCTTTGCAAATTGTTTTTTAGTTGAATAAAAATCTATATCCTTTACTTAACAGTATCACTTGAACAGAGTAAACAAGAGTTGATATGAAGATGCTTTTGGATCTATGCCTCTCACACATATACTATTTTGTGGGACAATTCTCTCTAGATGTTTCATGGTTTGTTTAAACTCAGGCAAGATCAGAACATGTTAAAAAACACTTATTAATTGAGAATACACAGGGCTAGAATTAAAAACATTTTATTTGTACCCAAATGATCGTATATTTTACAGATGATTTAAACGACTCTGCAAATGGGGGCAAAAACACAAGTTGTTATTTTATTATTATTTTCAACACTGTGCTTTCTGTAAATTATACCTGCAGCTCAGGAGCATCATATAAAATTGTATCTGCATTGGGGTTTTCCTTTTGACACCTTCTTACTCCCAAGTGCTCACCACTCACAGACGGTAAAAGAAAAAGCTGGAATCTAAAGAATTAACAACAACTGACAACTACTAAGATTTCAAACCTCAATGACCTGATATCCTAAATCACAACTCATTGACCTGATATAACCTTTGATCATACAAAACTGACATCAATGAAGTGCGTCATGTATTTTGGAACTACATCAAACTTTACCCTCTACCAAATATTAATAAGAGCACAAGTCCTACTATAAAACTGACCCTGTCTCTCTGAATTCTTTAGAACTAAAAAGGCTAATTTCAAAACCAACATTTTTCCCACATGTTTTAAGCAGTCACTATGGGAAAACACTTAAAATTCCCTCAAATCTGACCATTTTAAATTTAGCCATTTACAACTTGCTGTACTTTACACTTCTATGCTCAGGAGATCTCTCTCGTCCACATTTGAAAGAGTCATGTTCGCGTTGTAGAGTAGTGTGTAATGTAGTGTGTGGTTTAATGTGTAATGTAGTGTGTAGTGTAGTATAGTGTGTAGTTTAATGTGTAATGTAGTGTGTAGTATAGTGTGTAGTGTAGTATAGTGTGTAGTTTAATGTGTAATGTAGTGTGTAGTATAGTGTGTAATGTAGTGTGTAGTATAGTGTGTAATGTAGTGTGTAGTATAGTGTGTAGTATAGTGTGTAGTTTAATGTGTAATGTAGTGTGTAGTTTAATGTGTAATGTAGTGTGTAGTATAGTGTGTAATGTAGTGTGTAGTGTAGTGTGTAGTTTAATGTGTAATGTAGTGTGTGGTTTAATGTGTAATGTAGTGTGTAGTGTAGTATAGTGTGTAGTTTAATGTGTAATGTAGTGTGTAGTATAGTGTGTAGTGTAGTATAGTGTGTAGTTTAATGTGTAATGTAGTGTGTAGTATAGTGTGTAATGTAGTGTGTAGTATAGTGTGTAATGTAGTGTGTAGTATAGTGTGTAGTATAGTGTGTAGTTTAATGTGTAATGTAGTGTGTAGTTTAATGTGTAATGTAGTGTGTAGTATAGTGTGTAATGTAGTGTGTAGTGTAGTGTGTAGTTTAATGTGTAATGTAGTGTGTAGTTTAATGTGTAATGTAGTGTGTAATATAGTGTGTAGTGTAGTATAGTGTGTAGTGTAGTATAGTGTGTAGTTTAATGTAGTGTGTAGTGTAGTGTGTAGTTTAATGTGTAATGTAGTGTGTAGTTTAATGTGTAATGTAGTGTGTAGTATAGTGTGTAATGTAGTGTGTAGTATAGTGTGTAGTTTAATGTGTAATGTAGTGTGTAGTTTAATGTGTAATGTAGTGTGTAGTATAGTGTGTAATGTAGTGTGTAGTATAGTGTGTAGTTTAATGTGTAATGTAGTGTGTAGTTTAATGTGTAATGTAGTGTGTAATGTAGTGTGTAGTGTAGTGTGTAGTTTAATGTGTAATGTAGTGTGTAGTTTAATGTGTAATGTAGTGTGTAATATAGTGTGTAGTGTAGTATAGTGTGTAGTGTAGTATAGTGTGTAGTTTAATGTAGTGTGTAGTGTAGTGTGTAGTGTAGTGTGTAGTTTAATGTGTAATGTAGTGTGTAGTTTAATGTGTAATGTAGTGTGTAGTTTAATGTGTAATGTAGTGTGGAGTTTAATGTGTCATGTAGTGTGTAGTTTAATGTGTAGTGTAGTTTAATGTGTAATGTAGTGTGTAGTTTAATGTGTAATGTAGTGTGTAGTATAGTGTGTAGTTTAATGTGTAATGTAGTGTGTAGTTTAATGTGTAATGTAGTGTGTAGTTTAATGTGTAATGTAGTGTGTAGTTTAATGTGTAATGTAGTGTGTAGTTTAATGTGTAATGTAGTGTGTAGTTTAATGTGTAATGTAGTGTGTAATGTAGTGTGTAGTGTAGTGTGTAGTATAGTGTGTAGTGTAGTATAGTGTGTAGTTTAATGTGTAATGTAGTGTGTAGTTTAATGTGTAATGTAGTGTGTAGTTTAATGTGTAATGTAGTGTGTAGTTTAATGTGTAATGTAGTGTGTAGTTTAATGTGTAATGTAGTGTGTAGTGTGTAGTTTAATGTGTAATGTAGTGTGTAATGTAGTGTGTAGTGTAGTGTGTAGTATAGTGTGTAGTATAGTGTGTAGTTTAGTGTGTAGTTTAATGTGTAATGTAGTGTGTAGTTTAATGTGTAATGTAGTGTGTAATATAGTGTGTAGTGTAGTATAGTGTGTAGTGTAGTATAGTGTGTAGTTTAATGTAGTGTGTAGTGTAGTGTGTAGTTTAATGTGTAATGTAGTGTGTAGTTTAATGTGTAATGTAGTGTGTAGTATAGTGTGTAATGTAGTGTGTAGTATAGTGTGTAGTTTAATGTGTAATGTAGTGTGTAGTTTAATGTGTAATGTAGTGTGTAGTATAGTGTGTAATGTAGTGTGTAGTATAGTGTGTAGTATAGTGTGTAGTTTAATGTGTAATGTAGTGTGTAGTTTAATGTGTAATGTAGTGTGTAGTATAGTGTGTAATGTAGTGTGTAGTGTAGTGTGTAGTTTAATGTGTAATGTAGTGTGTAGTTTAATGTGTAATGTAGTGTGTAATATAGTGTGTAGTGTAGTATAGTGTGTAGTTTAATGTAGTGTGTAGTGTAGTGTGTAGTTTAATGTGTAATGTAGTGTGTAGTTTAATGTGTAATGTAGTGTGTAGTTTAATGTGTAATGTAGTGTGGAGTTTAATGTGTCATGTAGTGTGTAGTTTAATGTGTAGTGTAGTGTGTAGTTTAATGTGTAATGTAGTGTGTAGTTTAATGTGTAATGTAGTGTGTAGTATAGTGTGTAGTTTAATGTAGTGTGTAGTGTACTGTGTAGTTTAATGTGTAATGTAGTGTGTAGTTTAATGTGTAATGTAGTGTGTAGTTTAATGTGTAATGTAGTGTGTAATGTAGTGTGTAGTGTAGTGTGTAGTATAGTGTGTAGTGTAGTATAGTGTGTAGTTTGATGTGTAATGTAGTGTGTAGTTTAATGTGTAATGTAGTGTGTAGTTTAATGTGTAATGTAGTGTGTAGTTTAATGTGTAATGTAGTGTGTAGTTTAATGTGTAATGTAGTGTGTAGTATAGTGGGTAGTATAGTGTGTAGTTTAATGTGTAATGTAGTGTGTAGTATAGTGTGTAGTTTAATGTGTAATGTAGTGTGTAGTATAGTGTGTAGTTTAATGTGTAATGTAGTGTGTAGTTTAATGTGTAATGTAGTGTGTAGTTTAATGTGTAATGTAGTGTGTAGTTTAATGTGTAATGTAGTGTGTAGTTTAATGTGTAATGTAGTGTGTCGTTTAATGTGTAATGTAGTGTGTAGTGTAGTGAGTAATTTAATGTGTAATGTAGTGTGTAGTTTAATGTGTAATGTAGTGTGTAGTTTAATGTGTAATGTAGTGTGTAGTTTAATGTGTAATGTAGTGTGTAGTATAGTGTGTAGTATAGTGTGTAGTTTAATGTGTAATGTAGTGTGTAGTATAGTGTGTAGTTTAATGTGTAATGTAGTGTGTAGTTTAATGTGTAATGTAGTGTGTAGTTTAATGTGTAATGTAGTGTGTAGTGTAGTGTGTAGTATAGTGTATAGTTTAATGTGTAATGTAGTGTGTAGTTTAATGTCTAATGTAGTGTAGTGTAGTATAGTGTGTAGTTTAATGTGTAATGTAGTGTGTAGTTTAATGTGTAATGTAGTGTGTAGCTTAATGTGTAATGTAGTGTGTAGCTTAATGTGTAGTTTATTGTGTAATGTAGTGTGTAGTTTAATGTGTAGTTTATTGTGTAATGTAGTGTAGTGTGTAGTTTAATGTGTAATGTAGTGTGTAGTATAGTGTGTAGTTTAATGTGTAATGTAGTGTGTAGTGTAGTGTGTAGTATAGTGTGTAGTTTAATGTGTAATGTAGTGTGTAGTGTAGTGTGTAGTATAGTGTGTAGTGTAGTGTGTAATGTGTAGTATAGTGTGTAGTGTAGTTTAATGTGTAATGTAGTGTGTAGTTTAATGTGTAATGTAGTGTGTAGTGTAGTGTGGTATAGTGTGTAGTTTAATGTGTAATGTAGTGTGTAGTGTAGTGTGTAGTATAGTGTGTAGTGTAGTGTGTAGTATAGTGTGTAGTTTAATGTGTAATGTAGTGTGTAGTATAGTGTGTAGCTTAATGTGTAGTGTAGTGTGTAGTTTAATGTGTAATGTAGTGTGTAGTATAGTGTGTAGTGTAGTTTAATGTGTAGTATAGTGTGTAGTTTAATGTGTAATGTAGTGTGTAGTGTAGTGTAGTATAGTGTGTAGTTTAATGTGTAATGTAGTGTGTAGTATAGTGTGTAGTATAGTGTGTAGTTTAATGTGTAATGTAGTGTGTAGTTTAATGTGTAATGTAGTGTGTAGTATAGTGTGTAGTGTAGTATAGTGTGTAGTTTAATGTAGTGTGTAGTGTGTAGTTTAATGTATAGTGTGTAGTTTAATGTGTAGTGTAGTGTGTAGTTTAATGTGTAATGTAGTGTGTAGTTTAATGTGTAATGTAGTGTGTAGTTTAATGTGTAATGTAGTGTGTAGTTTAATGTGTAATGTAGTGTGTAGTTTAATGTGTAGTGTAGTGTGTAGTTTAATGTGTAGTGTGTAGTTTAATGTGTAATGTAGTGTGTAGTTTAATGTGTAATGTAGTGTGTAATGTAGTGTGTAGTGTAGTGTGTAGTATAGTGTGTAGTGTAGTATAGTGTGTAGTTTAATGTGTAATGTAGTGTGTAGTTTAATGTGTAATGTAGTGTGTAGTTTAATGTGTAATGTAGTGTGTAGTTTAATGTGTAATGTAGTGTAGTGTGTAGTATAGTGTGTAGTTTAATGTGTAATGTAGTGTGTAGTATAGTGTGTAGTTTAATGTGTAATGTAGTGTGTAGTGTAGTGTGTAGTATAGTGTGTAGTTTAATGTGTAATGTAGTGTGTAGTTTAATGTGTAATGTAGTGTGTAGTTTAATGTGTAATGTAGTGTGTAGTTTAATGTGTAATGTAGTGTGTAATGTAGTGTGTAGTTTAATGTGTAATGTAGTGTGTAGTTTAATGTGTAATGTAGTGTGTAGTGTGTAGTATAGTGTGTAGTATAGTGTATAGTTTAATGTGTAATGTAGTGTGTAGTATAGTGTGTAGTTTAATGTGTAATGTAGTGTGTAGTTTAATGTGTAATGTAGTGTGTAGTTTAATGTGTAATGTAGTGTGTAGTGTAGTGTGTAGTATAGTGTGTAGTTTAATGTGTAATGTAGTGTGTAGTTTAATGTGTAATGTAGTGTAGTATAGTGTGTAGTTTAATGTGTAATGTAGTGTGTAATGTAGTGTGTAGTTTAATGTGTAATGTAGTGTGTAGTTTAATGTGTAATGTAGTGTGTAGCTTAATGTGTAGTTTAATGTGTAATGTAGTGTGTAGCTTAATGTGTAGTTTATTGTGTAATGTAGTGTGTAGTTTAATGTATAATGTAGTGTGTAGTTTAATGTGTAATGTAGTGTGTAGTATAGTGTGTAGTTTAATGTGTAATGTAGTGTGTAGTATAGTGTGTAGTGTAGTGTGTAGTATAGTGTGTAGTTTAATGTGTAATGTAGTGTGTAGTATAGCGTGTAGTTTAATGTGTAATGTAGTGTGTAGTATAGCGTGTAGTTTAATGTGTAATGTAGTGTGTAGTGTAGTATAGTGTGTAGTTTAATGTGTAATGTAGTGTGTAGTTTAATGTGTAATGTAGTGTGTAGTGTAGTATAGTGTGTAGTGTAGTATAGTGTGTAGTGTAGTGTGTAGTATAGTGTGTAATGTAGTGTGTAGTATAGTGTGTAGTTTAATGTGTAATGTAGTGTGTAGTGTAGTATAGTGTGTAGTTTAATGTGTAATGTAGTGTGTAGTATAGCGTGTAGTTTAATGTGTAATGTAGTGTGTAGTGTAGTATAGTGTGTAGTTTAATGTGTAATGTAGTGTGTAGTTTAATGTGTAATGTAGTGTGTAGTGTAGTATAGTGTGTAGTGTAGTATAGTGTGTAGTGTAGTGTGTAGTATAGTGTGTAATGTAGTGTGTAGTATAGTGTGTAGTTTAATGTGTAATGTAGTGTGTAGTGTAGTGTGTAGTATAGTGTGTAGTTTATTGTGTAATGTAGTTTAATGTGTAATGTAGTGTGTAGTATAGTGTGTAGTTTAATGTGTAGTATAGTGTGTAGTTTAATGTGTAATGTAGTGTGTAGTGTAGTGTGTAGTATAGTGTGTAGTTTAATGTGTAATGTAGTGTGTAGTATAGTGTATAGTGTAGTGTGTAGTATAGTGTGTAGTGTAGTGTGTAGTATAGTGTGTAGTGTGTAGTTTAATGTGTAATGTAGTGTGTAGTGTAGTTTAATGTATAATGTAGTGTGTAGTTTAATGTGTAATGTAGTGTGTAGTTTAATGTGTAATGTAGTGTGTAGTGTAGTATAATGTGTAGTTTAATGTGTAATGTAGTGTGTAGTTTAATGTGTAATGTAGTGTGTAGTTTAATGTGTAATGTAGTGTGTAGTTTAATGTGTAATGTAGTGTGTAGTTTAATGTGTAATGTAGTATAATGTGTAATGTAGTGTGTAGTTTAATGTGTAATGTAGTGTGTAGTTTAATGTATAATGTAGTGTGTAGTTTAATGTGTAATGTAGTGTGTAGTGTAGTGTGTAGTTTAATGTATAATGTAGTGTGTAGTTTAATGTGTAATGTAGTGTGTAGTTTAATGTGTAATGTAATGTGTAGTTTGTAGTATAGTGTGTAGTTTAATGTGTAATGTAGTGTGTAGTGTAGTATAGTGTGTAGTGTAGTGTGTAGTATAGTGTGTAGTTTAATGTGTAATGTAGTGTGTAGTTTAATGTGTAATGTAGTGTGTAGTTTAATGTGTAGTGTAGTGTGTAGTATAGTGTGTAGTTTATTGTGTAATGTAGTGTGTAGTGTAGTTTAATGTGTAATGTAGTGTGTAGTTTAATGTGTAATGTAGTGTGTAGTTTAATGTGTAGTATAGTGTGTAGTTTAATGTGTAATGTAGTGTGTAGTATAGTGTGTAGTTTAATGTGTAATGTAGTGTGTAGTATAGTGTGTGGTGTAGTGTGTAGTATAGTGTGTAGTTTAATGTGTAATGTAGTGTGTAATGTAGTTTAATGTGTAATGTAGTGTGTAGTGTAGTGTATATTTTAATGTGTAATGTAGTGTGTAGTTTAATGTGTAATGTAGTGTGTAGTTTAATGTGTAGTTTAATGTGTAATGTAGTGTGTAGTGTAGTGTGTAGTTTAATGTGTAATGTAGTGTGTAGTTTAATGTGTAATGTAGTGTGTAGTTTAATGTGTAGTTTAATGTGTAATGTAGTGTGTAGTGTAGTGTGTAGTTTAATGTGTAATGTAGTGTGTAGTTTAATGTGTAATGTAGTGTGTAGTTTAATGTGTAATGTAGTGTGTAGTATAGTGTGTAGTTTAATGTGTAATGTAGTGTGTAATGTAGTGTGTAGTTTAATGTGTAATGTAGTGTGTAGTTTAATGTGTATCCAATGTTTCTTGGATTTATGTAGATCACATTTTTCTTTTCAGAGCAGATATACGGTTTTTTATGTAAAATTTAATAGCCAACCAGTCCCTCTGTTTTAGGGCTTCCGGCTCAGATTTGAGGCACAAATCGCAGGCAGCCTTTCCTGGAACACGACAGGTTTCAATGAAGTGCATCATCTGTTTTTCAACTGCATCAACCTCCACCTTCTGCCAATTCTTTTTCTTGATTGGTTTGCGACCTAAATGAGAATGAAATTACTGAACTTGAAATCAGGACAAATTTATAAAGTTTTGCTGGCATTCTCACAACCCAATAACCAAACCCATAAATGAATCAGCTGTAAAAACAATTCCTTTACATTAAACTGAGTTCTTCACTACAAATACTGTTAGAGAACAGTAGCACCGTTTCAGTTAATCAGATAATTCACACAAGTCACTCACCACTTTTTGGAGATAATTGGATCGTTTGAGATTTGTTCTTTGGTAAGGGTGGCAAGGGTGACAAGGGTGACCTCACCACACAATCTGTTTAATTAAAAAAATAACAAATATTGCATGTGAGCCTATTGTGATTTGTAGTCTTCATAAGTATACAGTGCCTATAGAAAATCATCATACTCTGTTGAAATCCTTATCTTTTGTCACATTACACCCTGGAAATGAAAATGTATATTAAAATTTTTATTAAAAAAAAAGCCCTTTGAAGCGGCACTGAAACTGTCATTTGGACCTTGAACCGTTTGGTCCCCACTGAAGTCCATTATAAGGAGAAAAATCCTGGAATGTTTTCATCAAAAACCTTAATTTCTTTTCGACTGAAGAAAGAAAGACATGGACATCTTGGATGACATGGGGGTGAGTAAATTATCAGCAAAAGTTTTTTAAAAAGTGAACTAATCCTTTAAAGTGTAAGTTGCAGGTTAATTTTTTTTACGAGATAATGCAATGTGCTTAAAGATAAGAACCGCCCACCATTGTTTTGTATGTTTTTTATACCAAAATGCTGAATATAATATGAAAAGTTGGTACTTTTTACAGTGGTTTTTAGCACTCCCCCTCCCTTCCGCTAAGCTGGGCGTGACGTCATATCAGGGACTCCAAGCGGCAAGCGTCTAACGCAAGCTTTCTTTTTAGATTCAGCAGCCGTTATGAATAAAATAACTCAATTGTAAACATACTCGTGTGTGCTGGCTTCATGGCCTGCCGGAAATGAGATTAAGCTATTCGCAAAACAAACGGGCATGCGCCATAACCAACCATAGACTGTAAAAAAATACCAGGATGCTGCGTGAGGCACGTTAGATTTGCCGGTCGCGGGTCGAGCTTCTCCACTAAACTCCAAAACGCGTTCACCTCACGGCAGCACACCTCCACTGCTGATTCCATTGGGTGGCATAGCACATACAAACACCTGTCTCTGTTTCTTTCTGATAATGAGCATCGCTAATTAGTAGCGTTTTAGCACAGGCAATATATCGCGTTCTGTCAGCAGATGCCAGCAAAAGCGCCATTGTGTCTGTGCATCTCTACAGCTCTGATTAGGACTAACGTTACTAACACCATGTAAGTAAATAATGTCTTCAGTCGTTGTCCCTCCTTGCTATTCTACATGACGGCAAGATTTTGAAAAGACTTTGGCTTGTTCCCTAATGTTATCCGGGTTAGCTCCAGGGGCTAACCTAGGCTAGCTCTAGCTACTCGCCAGGACACCTGACCAACCCTCCACTCATTTTCCATACACCAAGCATTTATTACTCTTTGAGGGCCATGGTTTCTGGCAATTTCCTCCCCTCTCTCACGCCTGACTGGTTCAAAATTATAAGGCTGTGGTCCATCAAAGATTTGATGGTTTTCCACCTCCTCGTTCTCCATAGTCAAGCCAAAAACAGAGGTACTCTAGCAGAGTATGGGTTGCGACTCCCTGGTATGACTAGGGGTGGGGGAAAAAATCGATTCTTAGATGCATCGCGATGCGGACGTGGACGATTCTGAATCGATTCACAAATGTCAAAAATCGATTTTCAAAAAAAAAAAAAAAATTTTTTTGTAGATATGTAGCCTATTTATAATGACGTAATATTGACGGAACGCAAAAGACGGAACTCTGAAGCGCGGAAGTGCAGTGCCCGGACCGTCTGTCTGTGGCGTGCGCACATAACAGAGACGCGATGGCTGAGCGCGAAATCCAAACACCCTCCTCGTTAAAAGCTGACGTGTGGAAATATTTTGGCTTCTATGAAGTTGAAGGGGGAAAGGAGCTGGACAAGAGCCACACTAGTTGTAAGCTTTGTAGAATAAAACTAAAATATTTCAGCAACACGACAAATATGAGAAGCCATATGACACGTTTCCACCCAGAGGAGGAAAAACACTCGGCTGTACCGGAGCCGTTTCTCTCTATGGCTCTGGGCTGTACCGGTGTTCAGACGATTTCTGCTGCCTTGTCGAAAAATGCTACCCAAAAGCGAATCGATCACAGATAATGTTGATTCATTCTCTATTGTTTCCATAATGGTGTAAATCTCACAATATTATGACATCGTTTTTTCATTTTAATCAGGGTAAGTGTATGGGGGGCATATTTTGATATTTTAAATGAACTAGCAATTATCACATTTGATATAACAAGTAAAAATGATATTATTATATGAAATAAAATCATAATAAAATTCGAAGTTAAGAGTACAGTATAATGTACTGTTTTTATTTTTAAAACGGTGTGAAAAGTAAAAATTATCATCAAATATTCATCTTTGACCTGTCAAAATTTCCTACAAGTCTCCACAGCAAGGATGCATAGATTTGTGGGCGTGGTAAGCAGAAGAAAAATGAGTCTGTACATGCGCATAACCGGTAAGTAGCACATCTCGATGGGTAGCATGAATCGTCAGAACACCTGTTGTTGTTATATTATTAATTTACTACAAGTATGCTGCTAGTTCAGGCACACATTTATTTTCCTGTTGGTTCTTTGCAATGTTAATAAAATATATTGTACGTTAATTCTTTATGGGGCATTACTTTATACTTTTAAAGCAAAGTATTTATATTCACACACACACGAAGATTCAGATAATCGCTTTAGAATCGAATCGCAGGCCTCTGAATCGTAATCGAATCGAATCGTGAGGTGCCTAGAGATTCCCACCCCTAGGTATGACGTCACAGTTACTGTAAAAAACACGCTACCTTTGAAGAAACCCCAATAAATGTTATTTTAACGCATTTTAAGACAGAAATGTTTAAATATATACATATTGAGCACTTTATTTACACATTAATTGATTGTGGTGGTTAACCTGCAATTTACACTTTAATAAAGAAAGAGAACATTCCTTTTTGATAACCCAAATTCTGTTAAAAGAGCAGTAACAACCATATTCAAATTCAAATCATATCTTTCTGGAAGCAAATACCTCAGACAGGAAAAACTGAAGCAGACATGCATCTACAAGTAAAGCAAGTATTGAATTAGATACCTGGCATGTTCTCCTCCTGTCTGGCCTCTTGGATTTCTTTGTCACACAGGATTGTCTCTAAAATAAAAAAAGGCAGGTAACAAAGCCATCCCAGCGCTATTCAGAGTGTACTGGAAAAACAATATCTGCATTTTCTCATATTTGTCTAATAAAAAGGCATTGGTACCATTTGGGGCGATGTTGATATCATCTAGGGACATTCCTTTAAACTCTGATAAACGCCCCTGCTCAAGTGCCATGAGAATCTTGCTGATCTTCGCAAGCTGGAGAGTGCCCTCAGGTAAACGATAGAACTGGCGATGGACCCTGATGTCATGGCCAAGGAAATCTGCCAGTTGGTCAAGCTCGGTGTCATTGAGATTCAGTACCTTTGAGAGAGTTGCAACATGCTTCCTGAGCTTTGTAGAGGTGAGTGAGAGAGGGTTCTTGGCTCCACAAGCTTTCACAAAGTAGCGAATGCAATCTGACCCTCTGTAGTGGGACACTGCATATGGCCTTGCAAACATGTACAAATTGTTATCAGCCACTCCACATTCTCTTCTCTTCTCCACAAGCAAATGAAGGGAATCCACCATCGCAGGGGTTAAGAGCACAGGCACCTTCCGCCCTCTCTTACCTCTTATTTCAAGTCTCACAAAATGCTTGCAGAGACTTTTCTCTAGCTCAGAGAGAGCTACATTAACATCTGCATGAGGTTCTGATTGGTCTCTTAGGATGAATGTAGAAACAAGCATTTTGGAGACTTCCCCTTCTCTACGCCTGTTGAATAAAATGACTTGTGCCAGAGTCACTTTTGTCAAGTTAGCCCAGTTGGAAGATGAGCACTCTGATTTCAAGTCACTGTAAAACTGCCGCTGCTTGTCATCCAGGTAGCAATGCAGAGTTTTTACATCTTCTGTAAAAGGTAACAGCTGTGGGGAATTCCACTTGGACTCTGTGAGGCCCTGTAAGGCTTTGGCTGATATAAGCTCATTCCACCTGGCATCATACACTTGACGAAAGCAGCGAGCCGCTGTTGCACCATCACTATCACCTTTCATCATTGCATCGGTTTCAAGGAGCATGGACACATTTTTCAGTCCATGTCCAAGCTTAAGAGCAAGTGATGCGGTTTTGTATTTGCTAGTTTCCTCGTTGAAACCCGCTGTGTGTCTTACTGCAGTAACTGCTAGCATGAAGTTTTCTGGTGTGACATAATCTTTGATAGTTTGCAGTGGTGTGACCTCTCTACCATGTAAACACAGCCGACCAAGCTCCCTCAACTTTTGACGAATATATTCATGCTTGCTGACATCGGCTCCAAGCCTGTTATATAGATGTTTTCCAAACTCCATGATGCAGTGATCATTTTTTACTTCAAGAGAGATATCATCTTGTGTCATGTTGTTCACCATCTTCCAAACACTTTCACTAACCGCAGAGGGTGCCGGTTCAGCAAAAGCACAGAGGGATTGGACTCTAGTTTTTCCAGGTTTAGATTTAACACAGCTAGGTTGGAATTTACAGCTTTGCATGTGTCTCCAAAGCACTCTTTTCATAAACAACCCTTGACAGTACACACAGTGAAGGAAGTCTTGACCCTCACACTTTTTTTTTGGTTGTTTAAAGGGAACAAGAATTCCAGACCCTGTTTTTATTACTTCAGCATTATGTGCAAAGTTTCCTTTGTTTCTCAGAAATTCAAGCTGCAATTTCCTTTGATGGGATCCCTTTGGAAAACTCAATGCTCTTGAAACCTCAATCTCATTTAAGTGAACACGCTCCAAGTGTCTAGATATTTTTTGGACCGCTGAGCTACAATATAGGCAGTACTGTCGCTTGTTGTACATTCGAGATCCATTGCTCTTTCTGACGACAGCAGGAACAAGTACTGATGCATCGCCAACTGTTGTTTTACCTGATGTGGTGCTGTCAGGAGCATTATGTTGGCTTTGTGTAATAGCAGCAATTCTGGAGGTTTTGAGAGGTGTCTTGAATTTGAGCTTGCATGGAAGTGAAGAACCAACTGTTGGATCAGCTCGACTTTTTAATGATAGTTCTTGGCTCATGTTACTATCTGTACTATCCCCACTTGTGGATGGAACATATTCTTCTCCACTGTCCTGGCTTGATTCACTTAGTTTTTCAGATCCAACAGAAATCTTCTGATTACCCTATTAAAACATAATAACAAATAAGCTACACAACACACAACTAAGTTTGTCCAATACAACAGGAGTAAAAAAAAATTACCTTAAAATGTCTCAAATCAATTTGATAATTCGATTGACAAGTGGATGGAAACTTGGCTATTGATGCAATTTGTTGCACTGATCATGGGTAATGCATATTATAAAACATTTTCATAGTAAGTGTAGATTTTCATAAACAACACTAATCAAGGAACATACATTCTTACAAATCATGCCTTGCACTATGGGTGCTTACCAAAATGTTTCTTGACTTCCTAAGTCTTGGCACAATTTTACGTATGTTATCTTCCTCCTCATCTGTACTTGAGTCAAAACTTTCTGGACTGTCAAAAAGCTCTTCAGACCAATTAAGAGTCTCCTCCATCTTAAAAACAATGAATGAAATGTTACAATTTCACAGATTCTGAGGAATAATTCTGTTTGGTGAAATCATGAATAATTTACAAATAAAAATATAGAGCTAGAGCATGTACATGTTTAAAATGTACATGACAAAGCAAAGCTGTCAAAGAGGCAGGTGTTTTGTAAAATGGCATGTTCACACAATTTCACCACATAAAAACATTGGACTTGACTAATGGAGAATAATTCTAAATCGGGATCAAGCATGCCTATAAATAGAACAACTATCTGTAAAAATGCTGCCTGCCTTACCAGAGTGCTTTTAGTCCTAAACTGTGGCACATTTTCTCTTTCCACAGTACTTTTACTACTGAGATGCTACAAAGGAGAAACAAATTATAAACAGCATGACATCTACTAAAAGTGCAGTTTTGTAATGAAAACAATAGATAAATGAAACATTTAAAGCAAATCGGAAAAAACCAACCTGTATGCTGCTAGATGGTAAATCTGAAGAAAAATCTGGTCCAGAGCTGACTTCATCAGAGTCTGTGTAGTCAACTAAAGAATTCATTGGTTTCTTTGTAACCTGTATGAATATAGAATTGCAATAACAAATGTTTTACAAAAAAGAGAACTTGTAAAATGGTTATAAATCTATACATTTAGGATTACCGTAAAACTTAAAGGTATAGCGGAGGATCTTTCCGAATATTAGAGAAGATCCGCCCTCTCCAATTTTTTTAAAAATGCACATGCGCAACACTATTTGCTCCCGAGAGGTAACGCCTATTAAACGTGTGCACGAGAGAGACATGATATGCAATGGAGAAGTAGCTTGTTGCATTTGTGTAATAAATACTATGGAGAACACATTGGAATTATCGAAAATGAACACACAAGGTTTTAGAATATTTCAGTGTGATACCATTTACCATTTGGTCATAAGGCTAAGGCTAGACAAATTGAGATGTTTAACGTGTCTACGTGGTGCATGACTTGTGCCAGGTCTGGCATCGCTAATCATAGCTTACATTAACTTTTACTAGCAGTGATTTTAAATGGATTTCTCCAAATAGCATGACAAACTTTACCTGTCTAGTAGAATCTTCGCGACTGCGTCATCAGTGTGAAGCCCAACCTGTGCTTTTAGCGCACGCCAGCGTGTGAAATATTCACCCAAAATAACTCTGGTCTTGTTTCTCTATTCAGCGGCCTTTCTCTTCTTATCATACCCTCAGCCATTTTCAAAGGAATGGCTGAAACCGTAACTCATCACACATAATACACCTGAAAGTGTGCATGCGCAGAAAGCGAAAACTACATAGGGACGAGCACGTACGACGGCCTTACGTAAACATATCACCAGAATGATTGACACTTAGGTGGACCAATAGTATAGGCTACCCACCCGGAAAAGGAAAATCCTCCTCTATACCTTTAATAATAACTTAAATAATAGCCAAGGCTTCTATTTTCCCAAATCGCCGATATGCACCGGCTTGTATTTGAGACAGGCGTCTATATGAGGCAGGCCTTTAATTTTGTGTTGAGATGTTGTTCATTGAGTGTAGGCCTAGAGATAACCATCCAAATAGCATGGGCTGATAGACGGAAAGCATGACCGTAGGCGGTTACCACATTATATCACGTTTTATTTATAATTCGAATGTGTTTAACAAATCAGTTAATGTAAGAATTAAGGTGGTCGCACACCGGACGAGAAGCGCAGCACCGCGTCTAGGACAACTCGAGGTATCGCACACCGGACACGCACACTCTCAGTTTATGCCCAGCAATATTTTTATGTTTAAGGACATTATGAAATTAAGATAATGTCTGTACTATGTTATGATTGTACTGTAAAATTAAATAGAATCGTTGCTAAGTCCGCAGTCTGAACACTTTACCTCGGACCGTCCGTTAACAGAATTAATTGAGAATTTCATAATACCTTGAGTTGTAATAGATGTGGCGTGTCACCTATACATATTCATCGAGCCTATGAACTTGTTGCCCGAAACACATCAGCAAGAAAGAAAGAAGGCTACCCTGTAAAACAACTGCAATCATGTGATACAAAATGACCCAAATGACACATCCCTAACATCATCATCACCGCGATCCTCGCTTGCGCAAACAGCTCCCTCCCTAATGCGAAGGGCTCTCTTGCATGCGCAATCTGCACCATATAACTGGCTAAAACAGACGATCTGACGGGTTTTAGAAGATTAAATACAACCCGAAACTAAAAAACAGACCAGGCCTCTATTTGAGACTGGCCTTTATTTATCCAAATCTGCAGCCACACGAGGCGTGTAAAAGAGACAGGCGTCTGTTTGGGACACGGCTATTATTTGAAGTTATACGGTATTCTAATGCTCAAAAATAAAGATGTGCTTATGATTGAAAAAGTGACATAATTATATATGTAAAATAATAATAATCACCATAACTGTCCTAATAGAAAATCTCCTATGCTGTCAGTAACAACCAACAATGACATTCATGGGATTTAGGTCATAGGCACGCAGCGAAAACATTTGTGACACCAAATCATATTTTTGAGCCAGAAATTAAAAAAGTTAGTAGCTCAAGTAACACCAGTGGAAAAGGTTAGTGTAGAGCCCTGAGACTCACCTTCAGAATTGAAGTAGGGGAAACCTCATTGATGTCTTGGACCCTTGTGTTGGAACTTTCCATCAGTTTCTGGTCGCTGTGTTCAAAGGCCACATTGGTAAAATGCTCACCATCAACCTGTAACATGAATTACATTAAATAATTGTGAAATCAAACCCTAAAGCAATAAACTCATGAACAACAATATGTTTGTACTCATTAAAACACACATGACAAATTCATGTGCAAAATCAGATGCGTTTAATCATCAAAAGACAATGCAATTCAATGCATTGATTTTTAACAGAACATTGAACAATCTAGAAGACTTTTATCAGCCATATTGATATTCGGACCCCACAAGGGTAGACCAGTGTATGTGTGTATAAACATGTACTCATACACTAACATATGATCAAGTGATGGACGAACTCTGTCATTACCAAAAGCAAATCCAATTAAAAGGATTGTTTCATGTTACAACGACAAAATGGATAGGAAATAAGAAATCTAGAAGACTTTTATCAGCCATATTGATATTCGGACCCCACAAGGGTAGACCAGTGTATGTGTGTATAAACATGTACTTATACACTAACATATGACCAAGTGATGGACGAACTCTGTCATTACCAAAAGCAAATCCAATTAAAAGGATTGTGTCATGTTACAACGACAAAATGGATAGGAAATAAGAAATCTAGAAGACTTTTATCAGCCATATTGATATTCGGACCCCACAAGGGTAGACCAGTGTATGTGTGTATAAACATGTACTCATACACTAACATATGACCAAGTGATGGACGAACTCTGTTTTGGGCAATACTAAAAAAGACAACAATTAAAGTGATTTTTTTCACATTACAAGAACAATGAATAGGAATTAAACAGTTTAAAGAAGATTTTTACCCCAAATGTCATACATGGTTCCCACAAGGGTGAACCAGGAAAGTGTTTTTTAAACTACACAAACACTGAAGCAAATACAAAAAACTAACTTGTGCCCCTGTACAAGATAAGTAACATTAATCTAGAATATGAGTGCTGCTTCCCTCTTGAATGGTGAAAGTGTATTGGCGTGTTCACCAAACAAGACTCACCTTCAGAATTGAAGTAGGGGAAACCTCATTGATGTCTTGGACCCTTGTGTTGGAACTTTCCATCAGTTTCTGGTCGCTGTGTTCAAAGGCCACATTGGTAAAATGCTCACCATCAACCTGTAACATGAATTACATTAAATAATTGTGAAATCAAACCCTAAAGCAATAAACTAATGAACAACAATATGTTTGTACTCATTAAAACACACATGACAAATTCATGTGCAAAATCAGATGCGTTTAATCATCAAAAGACAATGCAATACAATGCATTGATTTTTAACAGAACATTGAACAATCTAGAAGACTTTTATCAGCCATATTGATATTCGGACCCCACAAGGGTAGACCAGTGTAT
The DNA here is from genome assembly GCF_051911475.1 of Siphateles boraxobius. Lineage (NCBI taxonomy): Eukaryota > Metazoa > Chordata > Actinopteri > Cypriniformes > Leuciscidae > Siphateles > Siphateles boraxobius. Next base: position 346,610 of record NW_027508742.1, on the reverse strand, counting down.
GCGTGTATAAACATGTACTCATACACTAACATATGATCAAGTGATGGACGAACTCTGTCATTACCAAAAGCAAATCCAATTAAAAGGATTGTGTCATGTTACAACGACAAAATGAATAGGAAATAAGAAATCTAGAAGACTTTTATCAGCCATATTGATATTCGGACCCCACAAGGGTAGACCAGTGTATGTGTGTATAAACATGTACTTATACACTAATATATGACCAAGTGATGGACGAACTCTGTTTTGGGCAATACTAAAAAAGACAACAATTAAAGTGATTTTTTTCACATTACAAGAACAATGAATAGGAATGAAACATTTTAAAGAAGATTTTTACCCCAAATGTCATACATGGTTCCCACAAGGGTGAACCAGGAAAGTGTTTTTTAAACTACACAAACACTGAAGCAAATACAAAAAACTAACTTGTGCCCCTGTACAAGATAAGTAACATTAATCTAGAATATGAGTGCTGCTTCCCTCTGGAATGGTGAAAGTGTATTGGCGTGTTCACCAAACAAGACTCACCTTCAGAATTGAAGTAGGGGAAACCTCATTGATGTCTTGGACCCTTGTGTTGGAACTTTCCATCAGTTCCTGGTCGCTGTGTTCAAAGGCCACATTGGTAAAATGCTCACCATCAACCTGTAACATGAATTACATTAAATAATTGTGTAATCAAACCCTAAAGCAATAAACTCATGAACAACAATATGTTTGTACTCATTAAAACACACATGACAAATTCATGTGCAAAATCAGATGCGTTTAATCATCAAAAGACAATGCAATTCAATGCATTGATTTTTAACAGAACATTGAACAATCTAGAAGACTTTTATCAGCCATATTGATATTCGGACCCCACAAGGGTAGACCAGTGTATGTGTGTATAAACATGTACTTATACACTAACATATGATCAAGTGATGGACGAACTCTGTCATTACCAAAAGCAAATCCAATGAAAAGGATTGTTTCATGTTACAACAACAAAATGAATAGGAAATAAGAAATCTAGAAGACTTTTATCAGCCATATTGATATTCGGACCCCACAAGGGTTGACCAGTGTATGTGTGTATAAACATGTACTTATACACTAACATATGACCAAGTGATGGACGAACTCTGTTTTGGGCAATACTAAAAAAGACAACAATTAAAGTGATTTTTTTCACATTACAAGAACAATGAATAGGAATGAAACATTTTAAAGAAGATTTTTACCCCAAATGTCATACATGGTTCCCACAAGGGTGAACCAGGAAAGTGTTTTTTAAACTACACAAACACTGAAGCAAATACAAAAAACTAACTTGTGCCCCTGTACAAGATAAGTAACATTAATCTAGAATATGAGTGCTGCTTCCCTCTTGAATGTTGAAAGTGTATTGGCGTGTTCACCAAACAAGACTCACCTTCAGAATTGAAGTAGGGGAAACCTCATTGATGTCTTGGACCCTTGTGTTGGAACTTTCCATCAGTTCCTGGTCGCTGTGTTCAAAGGCCACATTGGTAGAATGCTCACCATCAACCTGTAACATGAATTACATTAAATAATTGTGAAATCAAACCCTAAAGCAATAAACTCATGAACAACAATATCTTTGTACTCATTAAAACACACATGACCAATTCATGTGCAAAATCAGATGCGTTTAATCATCAAAAGACAATGCAATTCAATGCATTGATTTTTAACAGAACATTGAACAATCTAGAAGACTTTTATCAGCCATATTGATATTCGGACCCCACAAGGGTAGACCAGTGTATGTGTGTATAAACATGTACTCATACACTAACATATGATCAAGTGATGGACGAACTCTGTCATTACCAAAAGCAAATCCAATTAAAAGGATTGTTTCATGTTACAACGACAAAATGGATAGGAAATAAGAAATCTAGAAGACTTTTATCAGCCATATTGATATTCGGACCCCACAAGGGTTGACCAGTGTATGTGTGTATAAACATGTACTTATACACTAATATATGACCAAGTGATGGACGATCTCTGTCATTACCAAAAGCAAATCCAATTAAAAGGATTGTTTCATGTTACAACGACAAAATGGATAGGAAATAAGAAATCTAGAAGACTTTTATCAGCCATATTGATATTCGGACCCCACAAGGGTTGACCAGTGTATGTGTGTATAAACATGTACTCATACACTAACATATGATCAAGTGATGGACGAACTCTGTCATTACCAAAAGCAAATCCAATTAAAAGGATTGTTTCATGTTACAACGACAAAATGAATAGGAAATAAGAAATCTAGAAGACTTTTATCAGCCATATTGATATTCGGACCCCACAAGGGTTGACCAGTGTATGTGTGTATAAACATGTACTTATACACTAATATATGACCAAGTGATGGACGATCTCTGTCATTACCAAAAGCAAATCCAATTAAAAGGATTGTTTCATGTTACAACGACAAAATGAATAGGAAATAAGAAATCTAGAAGACTTTTATCAGCCATATTGATATTCGGACCCCACAAGGGTAGACCAGTGTATGTGTGTATAAACATGTACTCATACACTAACATATGATCAAGTGATGGACGAACTCTGTCATTACCAAAAGCAAATCCAATTAAAAGGATTGTTTCATGTTACAACAACAAAATGAATAGGAAATAAGAAATCTAGAAGACTTTTATCAGCCATATTGATATTCGGACCCCACAAGGGTTGACCAGTGTATGTGTGTATAAACATGTACTTATACACTAACATATGACCAAGTGATGGACGAACTCTGTTTTGGGCAATACTAAAAAAGACAACAATTAAAGTGATTTTTTTCACATTACAAGAACAATGAATAGGAATGAAACATTTTAAAGAAGATTTTTACCCCAAATGTCATACATGGTTCCCACAAGGGTGAACCAGGAAAGTGTTTTTTAAACTACACAAACACTGAAGCAAATACAAAAAACTAACTTGTGCCCCTGTACAAGATAAGTAACATTAATCTAGAATATGAGTGCTGCTTCCCTCTGGAATGGTGAAAGTGTATTGGCGTGTTCACCAAACAAGACTCACCTTCAGAATTGAAGTAGGGGAAACCTCATTGATGTCTTGGACCCTTGTGTTGGAACTTTCCATCAGTTCCTGGTCGCTGTGTTCAAAGGCCACATTGGTAAAATGCTCACCATCAACCTGTAACATGAATTACATTAGATAATTGTGAAATCAAACCCTAAAGCAATAAACTCATGAACAACAATATCTTTGTACTCATTAAAACACACATGACCAATTCATGTGCAAAATCAGATGCGTTTAATCATCAAAAGACAATGCAATTCAATGCATTGATTTTTAACAGAACATTGAACAATCTAGAAGACTTTTATCAGCCATATTGATATTCGGACCCCACAAGGGTAGACCAGTGTATGTGTGTATAAACATGTACTCATACACTAACATATGATCAAGTGATGGACGAACTCTGTCATTACCAAAAGCAAATCCAATTAAAAGGATTGTTTCATGTTACAACGACAAAATGGATAGGAAATAAGAAATCTAGAAGACTTTTATCAGCCATATTGATATTCGGACCCCACAAGGGTAGACCAGTGTATGTGTGTATAAACATGTACTCATACACTAACATATGATCAAGTGATGGACGAACTCTGTCATTACCAAAAGCAAATCCAATTAAAAGGATTGTTTCATGTTACAACGACAAAATGGATAGGAAATAAGAAATCTAGAAGACTTTTATCAGCCATATTGATATTCGGACCCCACAAGGGTAGACCAGTGTATGTGTGTATAAACATGTACTTATACACTAACATATGACCAAGTGATGGACGAACTCTGTATTGGGCAATACTAAAAAAGACAACAATTAAAGTGATTTTTTTCACATTACAAGAACAATGAATAGGAATTAAACAATTTAAAGAAGATTTTTACCCCAAATGTCATACATGGTTCCCACAAGGGTGAACCAGGAAAGTGTTTTTTAAACTACACAAACACTGAAGCAAATACAAAAAACTAACTTGTGCCCCTGTACAAGAAAAGTAACATTAATCTAGAATATGAGTGCTGCTTCCCTCTTGAATGTTGAAAGTGTATTGGCGTGTTCACCAAACAAGACTCACCTTCAGAATTGAAGTAGGGGAAACCTCATTGATGTCTTGGACCCTTGTGTTGGAACTTTCCATCAGTTCCTGGTCGCTGTGTTCAAAGGCCACATTGGTAGAATGCTCACCATCAACCTGTAACATGAATTACATTAGATAATTGTGAAATCAAACCCTAAAGCAATAAACTCATGAACAACAATATCTTTGTACTCATTAAAACACACATGACCAATTCATGTGCAAAATCAGATGCGTTTAATCATCAAAAGACAATGCAATTCAATGCATTGATTTTTAACAGAACATTGAACAATCTAGAAGACTTTTATCAGCCATATTGATATTCGGACCCCACAAGGGTAGACCAGTGTATGTGTGTATAAACATGTACTCATACACTAACATATGATCAAGTGATGGACGAACTCTGTCATTACCAAAAGCAAATCCAATTAAAAGGATTGTTTCATGTTACAACGACAAAATGGATAGGAAATAAGAAATCTAGAAGACTTTTATCAGCCATATTGATATTCGGACCCCACAAGGGTTGACCAGTGTATGTGTGTATAAACATGTACTTATACACTAACATATGATCAAGTGATGGACGAACTCTGTCATTACCAAAAGCAAATCCAATTAAAAGGATTGTTTCATGTTACAACGACAAAATGGATAGGAAATAAGAAATCTAGAAGACTTTTATCAGCCATATTGATATTCGGACCCCACAAGGGTTGACCAGTGTATGTGTGTATAAACATGTACTCATACACTAACATATGACCAAGTGATGGACGAACTCTGTCATTACCAAAAGCAAATCCAATTAAAAGGATTGTTTCATGTTACAACGACAAAATGAATAGGAAATAAGAAATCTAGAAGACTTTTATCAGCCATATTGATATTCGGACCCCACAAGGGTTGACCAGTGTATGTGTGTATAAACATGTACTTATACACTAATATATGACCAAGTGATGGACGATCTCTGTCATTACCAAAAGCAAATCCAATTAAAAGGATTGTTTCATGTTACAACGACAAAATGAATAGGAAATAAGAAATCTAGAAGACTTTTATCAGCCATATTGATATTCGAACCCCACAAGGGTAGACCAGTGTATGTGTGTATAAACATGTACTCATACACTAACATATGATCAAGTGATGGACGAACTCTGTCATTACCAAAAGCAAATCCAATTAAAAGGATTGTTTCATGTTACAACAACAAAATGAATAGGAAATAAGAAATCTAGAAGACTTTTATCAGCCATATTGATATTCGGACCCCACAAGGGTTGACCAGTGTATGTGTGTATAAACATGTACTTATACACTAACATATGACCAAGTGATGGACGAACTATGTTTTGGGCAATACTAAAAAAGACAACAATTAAAGTGATTTTTTTCACATTACAAGAACAATGAATAGGAATGAAACATTTTAAAGAAGATTTTTACCCCAAATGTCATACATGGTTCCCACAAGGGTGAACCAGGAAAGTGTTTTTTAAACTACACAAACACTGAAGCAAATACAAAAAACTAACTTGTGCCCCTGTACAAGATAAGTAACATTAATCTAGAATAGGAGTGCTGCTTCCCTCTGGAATGGTGAAAGTGTATTGGCGTGTTCACCAAACAAGACTCACCTTCAGAATTGAAGTAGGGGAAACCTCATTGATGTCTTGGACCCTTGTGTTGGAACTTTCCATCAGTTTCTGGTCGCTGTGTTCAAAGGCCACATTGGTAAAATGCTCACCATCAACCTGTAACATGAATTACATTAGATAATTGTGAAATCAAACCCTAAAGCAATAAACTCATGAACAACAATATCTTTGTACTCATTAAAACACACATGACCAATTCATGTGCAAAATCAGATGCGTTTAATCATCAAAAGACAATGCAATTCAATGCATTGATTTTTAACAGAACATTGAACAATCTAGAAGACTTTTATCAGCCATATTGATATTCGGACCCCACAAGGGTAGACCAGTGTATGTGTGTATAAACATGTACTTATACACTAACATATGATCAAGTGATGGACGAACTCTGTCATTACCAAAAGCAAATCCAATTAAAAGGATTGTTTCATGTTACAACGACAAAATGGATAGGAAATAAGAAATCTAGAAGACTTTTATCAGCCATATTGATATTCGGACCCCACAAGGGTAGACCAGTGTATGTGTGTATAAACATGTACTCATACACTAACATATGATCAAGTGATGGACGAACTCTGTCATTACCAAAAGCAAATCCAATTAAAAGGATTGTTTCATGTTACAACGACAAAATGGATAGGAAATAAGAAATCTAGAAGACTTTTATCAGCCATATTGATATTCGGACCCCACAAGGGTAGACCAGTGTATGTGTGTATAAACATGTACTCATACACTAACATATGATCAAGTGATGGACGAACTCTGTCATTACCAAAAGCAAATCCAATTAAAAGGATTGTTTCATGTTACAACGACAAAATGGATAGGAAATAAGAAATCTAGAAGACTTTTATCAGCCATATTGATATTCGGACCCCACAAGGGTTGACCAGTGTATGTGTGTATAAACATGTACTTATACACTAATATATGACCAAGTGATGGACGAACTCTGTTTTGGGCAATACTAAAAAAGACAACAATTAAAGTGATTTTTTTCACATTACAAGAACAATGAATAGGAATGAAACATTTTAAAGAAGATTTTTACCCCAAATGTCATACATGGTTCCCACAAGGGTGAACCAGGAAAGTGTTTTTTAAACTACACAAACACTGAAGCAAATACAAAAAACTAACTTGTGCCCCTGTACAAGATAAGTAACATTAATCTAGAATATGAGTGCTGCTTCCCTCTTGAATGGTGAAAGTGTATTGGCGTGTTCACCAAACAAGACTCACCTTCAGAATTGAAGTAGGGGAAACCTCATTGATGTCTTGGACCCTTGTGTTGGAACTTTCCATCAGTTTCTGGTCGCTGTGTTCAAAGGCCACATTGGTAGAATGCTCACCATCAACCTGTAACATGAATTACATTAAATAATTGTGAAATCAAACCCTAAAGCAATAAACTCATGAACAACAATATGTTTGTACTCATTAAAACACACATGACAAATTCATGTGCAAAATCAGATGCGTTTAATCATCAAAAGACAATGCAATTCAATGCATTGATTTTTAACAGAACATTGAACAATCTAGAAGACTTTTATCAGCCATATTGATATTCGGACCCCACAAGGGTAGACCAGTGTATGTGTGTATAAACATGTACTCATACACTAACATATGATCAAGTGATGGACGAACTCTGTCATTACCAAAAGCAAATCCAATTAAAAGGATTGTTTCATGTTACAACGACAAAATGAATAGGAAATAAGAAATCTAGAAGACTTTTATCAGCCATATTGATATTCGGACCCCACAAGGGTAGACCAGTGTATGTGTGTATAAACATGTACTCATACACTAACATATGACCAAGTGATGGACGAACTCTGTCATTACCAAAAGCAAATCCAATTAAAAGGATTGTTTCATGTTACAACGACAAAATGGATAGGAAATAAGAAATCTAGAAGACTTTTATCAGCCATATTGATATTCGGACCCCACAAGGGTAGACCAGTGTATGTGTGTATAAACATGTACTTATACACTAACATATGATCAAGTGATGGACGAACTCTGTTTTGGGCAATACTAAAAAAGACAACAATTAAAGTGATTTTTTTTCACATTAAAAGAACAATGAATAGGAATTAAACATTTTAAAGAAGATTTTTACCCCAAATGTCATACATGGTTCCCACAAGGGTGAACCAGGAAAGTGTTTTTTAAACTACACAAACACTGAAGCAAATACAAAAAACTAACTTGTGCCCCTGTAAAAGATAAGTAACATTAATCTAGAATATGAGTGCTGCTTCCCTCTTGAATGGTGAAAGTGTATTGGCGTGTTCACCAAACAAGACTCACCTTCAGAATTGAAGTAGGGGAAACCTCATTGATGTCTGGGACCCTTGTGTTGGAACTTTCCATCAGTTCCTGGTTGGTGTTTTCATAAACCTAAAACATGGATTACAGTCAATTCTTTAATCATTGCTAAAGCAACCAATAGTTGTCCAACTCTGCTAGGAAAGTTAGTACCTGTTGTAATATTACAATGGAAAAGATGACAACAAAATTCTAAGTAACATTTTTTTAACCTATACGTTGTAATATAGTATACCTTACCCTCCAAGGCCAATCACTTCCTCCATAATCATATGTGAGTTCATCTCCTCTCTCTATGTTTTGTAAAGCAAACAGGACTAGATGTGGCTTTCCGTCTGCAACAATTTTTTTCATCCGGCAGTTAGGATTAAAATGAGCATCATTGACCAGCCTCCCTAATGATGAATTTTCCACAGCAGCATCAATGCTAAAAGAAGCCAAAAACAAATGATAAATACAAATAATTTAGAGGACCTAAAAGAATAAAGCCCTTTCTATAGCTCAACATAAGCTTGAGATCAAGGTCACAAGATTTTTGTGTGTGGTTGAATCAAATCCTGAATTTCTTGTGGTATGTATAGCAGTGCTTATTTTGTAAATTCAAAGGTCCCGGAACACATAGACCAGCGAGAGGGAGAAGGATTCGTTTAAGGAACACGCCACATTTTTCAACTCCCCTAGAGTTAAACAGTTTTACCGTTTTCAAATCCTTTCAGCCGATGGTAGCACTTTTAGCATAGCTTAGCATCGATCATTGAATCGAATTAGACCATTAGCATCTCTCGCAAAAAAAAAAATGACCTAAGAGTTTCGATATTTTTCCCATTTAAATCTTGCCTCTTCTGTAGTTACATTGTGACCTAAGACTGACGGAAAATGAAAATTTGCGATTTTCTAGGTCGATATAGCTAGGAACTATACTCTCATTCCTGCGTAATAATCAAGGAACTTTGCTGCCGTACCATATAAGCAGCAGGCGCAATAATTATTTTGACGATGCTCCTGACTTATTTTGCCGGGCAGCTGAGAAGAGAACGCACCACCTGAACACACAGCACTTACTCACATTCTCCGTGACCGTTCTTCATTAGTTTACCATCTCTGTCAGTCATATCAAATACTTTGTTAGACAGAACTGGTTAAAAAAAAAAAAAAAAAATATTTGTATGTGAAAAAGTAAAGTGTTTGCTTTTATATTATTTGTAACAGAAAAGGCAAACAATCAGGCTAAAATACTTTCTCATTTACCGTCAACATTCAGCAAATGCGCATCTACATCATTTAAACAAATCTCTGAATATCTAATAAACATTTAATTTCACAAACCTTGCAGATTTAATCGAATCCAGCTGTGGTCTCTTGTGAAGTGTGCATCTGTAGCTGCATAAACGTGTTACTGTGAGTGACGATGCGTGCGAGTGAATGCGAACAGAAGATCAGCTTCACAGGAGACGCGATCGAAACACTTTAAATCCTTAATTTTAAAATATGCTGTGCCAGTTGCCCACTGTCTCATAAGAGATGCACCTATTGACCGGCGTGTGACCGGAACCGGCAGATTTTCACGTGATCGGCCATGAGCAGCTTCCGGCCGGTCAGTCTGACATATGCCGATTTTATGCCGGTCAAATGCACTCGGGCGCTGCATGATTAACGTCGCGCAACATCAGTATCACATGTGCACACGGAATGCACATGTAGGAAACCTCGTGAATTATGGCCATTTTACACCGCAAGTGTGAGCGGTGTGTATTTTTTTCGGCTTGCATGTTAATCAATGAGTGCATACACACCGGGAGCAGGAGCAGCGCGGGAGCAGCAGTGAAGCGGTTTCGCCACCGTGTCTATTTTTGCTGCGCTGCTCATGCTCAATTAAAGTGAAAGCACACTTTTAATGGACAAAAAAAAGGATTTAAAAGTGCCCAAAATGCACAGAATTTGCACGTAGTGTGTTTTAACAAGAACTGGAGTAGGCCATGTCAGAAAAGAAAATGAAGACTCTTATTTATATAAAATATTTATAGAACAAATGCAAATCTTGATTGTTGAACGCACACATATTATGTCGAAATAACGACATAACCACAACAACCGTAGAATTGTCCTGGTTTGAGACTGTAGTAAGTGGATCATTGTCACCAATTTGGTCACTGATTCCCCAGTCTGAGAGAGCAGAGTTTTTATCAGGGTTTTTGGTACGTGCGATTTTTCAGAATTCAGCAGGTCGTAAAATCGTGTCGTATATCACTGCCTCCGTAACAATTTTCGGATAAATTCACTCGTAAAGTGTGCGTGGATTTAAAATGAATTCAACGTAGAAGAAATGACTTTTTTTGGTGCACATTCCAACACTTAAAGGAGAACTCCGGTCAATTTTAACATTGAGCTAATTTTTTTGTACATTTGGAGTGCTGTCAGTACAGAGAACAACGACAAAAATCGGTGTCATCCTCTTTTTAAAATGTGCACCCTGTTGACTTCAATGGGGCAAGCAAGTTAAACCTGCGTTTAGCCTCTTAGCATCCTTGATGTGTCATTACAAGTGCACAGCCATGTGAGTGAGTTTATTTAGAGTGAACACGGTGAATCTGACTGCAGTAGATGTGAAAGATATTAATAAAATTGATGTTAATTCAGCGAGCGAAAAAAACTGCATTTACCTCCTGTTTTCGGTCGAAGTCCACAATAGTCGATTGTCGAGTTCACGGGCACGATCATTGGTAACTAAGCAATGCAAGAGAACGCGCATGAACTCGACAATCGACTATTGTGGACTTCGACCGAAAACAGGAGGTAAATGCAGTTTTTTTCGCTCGCTGAATTAACATCAATTTTAATAATATCTTTTTAATGACAAAAACTAAATTGTTCTTCAGTTATCACAACTGGTTATAATACTGGTTATTCAATTAACATATTACTGTTAATAAACTCCAAATTGATCCATATTAGTGCTGGGCGGTTTGACCAAAAATTTATATCACGTTTTTTTTCTCCAAAAATAATGCCGGTTTATGACGTTTTTTTTTTTTTTCATGCATAATCAGGTGTTCTAAGCATTTTCTACTGGTTGAGAGAGGAATTACTGCAGTAAACTGACTTAGGATGGTCTTAGGATAGTCTATTTTACTGTCATTAGTGAATATTGTAGAATAGAATAGCGCCCAGTATAACCTAAAATTGTTATTTCTTAACATTCTAATAACGTTCTTATAACCAGGAAATAACGTTAATACAACGTTTATATAACAGGAGAATTGAACGTTCTAATGACGTTTGAATGATGTTCTTATAACCAAGCAAGAGCGTTAATACAACATCTAAAAAACTACGTTTTAGAAATAACGTTTTTATAACTTAATGGGAACGTAATGAAAACGTTCTTATAACCTAAACTTGTTATCTGGGGAAGAGGAGAGATTCGCGATTGCACTGAACACGTTTTAAGTGCAGGATTCTCTGAGCGAGCCCAGAGGAAATAGACCTATTCTTACAAGAGCAGCGTGTTATCTTCCGTGTGCGAGCAGAGAGTTTCGCGCTCGCGCATTATATTAATGTACTTTCGCGCTACAATAGTGCGCTCTCGACATTTGACAGGAAAATAAGGCCATAGTTCTGCAGCATCCATCTTCCCTGTATCGTCACACCAGAGCACTGCTTCACCCTCGCCTCGCTAGAAGTGCAACATTGTAAAGGAAGGTGTCACTGTCTGAAACAGTGTCGCGCAGCATAACGGTCGTTCCGAACGTTGCGTAATTAAATACATCGGTATGGCGGTATATTAAAAATTAATATCATAACAAAAATATACACCGGTTTTCGGTATGAACCGGTATATCGCACGCACAGCACTAATCCATATCGTGATACGTAGCGTGGCTTTAGTATCGTGATGCGCATCGTATCGTGATATTGTTGGTGATACACAGCCCACACGTATATAAAATATCGGCCACCCTGCTTTCTAAGATATCGGCATCAGCCATCAAAAAAACAATATCGGTCGACCACTAATGTACGCTATTGAAAAAGTAACCTGTTTGAATGCGGACTAGATTCTTACCACCATTGTTTGCCATGCCAGTAGAAGTCAAACATAAAAACTGCCTGTGATGGATGATACTTCTTCCTCCTAGCTTGAGACTCAGCAGAGTCTATCCTTTCTCCTCGGTACTCCACAACAAAATCCCCTTTTAGAAATGGGGACAGGGCAAACACTCCACGACCTATCAACATAAAATGCATAAAGATCTCACATCTGATGTGGCAAAAATGCAAGTGCACTGTGTAACCACTATTATTGACGATAAAGGCTATCTAAATTCATTGTACAAAAATATACATAAATAATCCAGAATTGTGGTAAATCAAATATTTTGTAAAATATTTCATATTAAACTTGCCTTTTATTGGATTTATGTGTCGTGCCTCCAAACAGCACGTGTTGTCTGTGGCACTACGCACATACTGCAGTGCTACACCTTCCGGTTTTAGTCGCAACCTCTTCCGAATTACTTCCTCCTGTGCCGAATAATTTAATTGCACTATTTAGGCTATAACGAATTATCACAATTATGTGATACACCAAAAAACAAATTAGTTAGACCAAATTAGATATTCCAGGAACTTTATGCAACTCCATTGTGTATGCATAGAAGTTTGAGATTGATTCTCACTGCGAGTTGCCTATTTTACAAGAATAAAAATACTTTTTCAGCAAGTAAAGTTACTCAAAAGAATACACAAAGACAGTATACTGTATTTTGTCATTCAACTACTCAATACAGCAACTACTTGAACAGTATTTACCTTGTGCATCTGCATTGCCAGGGCAATTACTTCAAACCTGTTGACAAAAAAACTTGTTAAAAATTATTTTTGTGCAGTTGAAACATTTAATCTGATGTGACTCACAGAATGACCATCCTCAAATCACTATTTTTAAAAACATTTTTTTTTTTCCATACCACTGTTTAAAGACCTCTGCAAAAATCTGAATCATCCGGGACTGACATTAGTGCTTGTCCACTTGTCCGGAACAAGTATACAAATAAAAAAAAAATTAGAATGGTGTGTGATCCAAAAAGTAACCGGTTGTACCGGAGCAATTTTATATTGGTTATTCTAAGGGGCTGATCACTTATCCAAACCAGGTAATTTCACTAATTAAATTTAAATAATTGTTCTGAATTTTTGTAAACGCTATTTTATTTTTATGTGTAGACTAGATTTAAATGTGTAAATACAGCTGGCAAAATGTAGGTTTATTTTATTTTAATTTCCAGGGTGTATAATGTGACAAAAGGTAACGATTTTGACAGGGTATGATGATTTTCTAATTTTTTTACTTTAAAGTTTTGTCAAACATATTGCACAATAATTTTAGTGACTTGCAGATGTTGTAAATTTTATTTTGCTTCACATTGAATTTAATTGGTGCTTTTAATAGAAACTGCCAATTTCATGACAGCCCACTTGTGAAAAAGTTCTTAATTTTCAGAATATCAAGTGAGATATGGGTTTAAGAATGTGTTCTGATCTTGGCTGATTTTTTTTAAAAAGCGTACCTCTTCTAGAAAGGGTGGATCCCACAAGTGATGTCCCAGTCATGGGGTCTCACAAAGTAACAAAAACAAGGATGTGTGTGTGTGTGTTTGTTTTTATGGGCTGAGACATGAAATTGAGTTGGCTATTAATTTTTCTAGATGGCCTTAATTTCCCGGCCAACGACCTTTGTGCTATCCCAAATAACAAGCATGTTTTTATGGAGCTAACTTTTCTGTTTAACCATATATTCTGGTTTCGTCATGACACGGGAGAGTAATATTGCTTGTCTGAAGGACAAGTAGACAAATTTAATGCCAATGCCATCATGGTCAATTGATATGGTCTTTAAGAGCAATATTTTTTTCAATAACTCAATAT